>NC_039270.1:10961036-11179662 GCF_003368295.1 Carassius auratus | reverse complement strand
CCTTCAGCGCGTACTGAGTTGAGCGAGCCGCTGCTGAGTAAGCCTAACATAAACATATAAGATGGTGTTTTTTTTCTTCTTCGGGAGTGTCAGGGGCGTTGCCTGTTACGTTGTTTGGGTTATTGGGCTACTTGTTGAACGCATATCATTATATTTCTTTCTCTCTCTTTTTTTTTTTTTCAAATATAATTAATTCTCCAACAACCGTTCGGTATACATAATGTGTACCGCGTACCGAACCGAAAGCGTCGTACCCGAACGGTTTCAATACGAATACGCGTATCGTTACACCCCTAATTGATAGACATCTTTAAAAAAGCAGCTCCACCTCCACCTCTCCTAACAGTCCTGCAAACACTCATGGAAGTGAAGTTAGGAAGGACTGCTTCATTGAAGGACTGATTTAGTGAGGCGAATGTTTAAAGATGCTAACTTGATGGCAGTGCTTTATGTCATTACATCAGTTTAGTTTGATGCATATTAGATGAGTTTGCCCTTCGGCTTAAGATGGCCTTAAACTTTCTGTCACATGATAAAAGTGAAATTGAGAAAGCTACAGGCACACTGGGTTCCCACTTGTTCTTTAAACATTTGTGAATGTTGCGGTTATAATAGCAGGGACCCGACACATATCACTGAGAGCTTCTATCAGTTGTTTTTGGTTTGATGTTTTGGGACCCTGCTGTTTTCTTGTTGACATTGCGGGCTTGCAGCGAATGAGTGAGAGAGTTTAGTCCAAGCATACACCAATTCTACCATTTTCAGTGAAAAGCACAGAAGTGGAGATGCTGGAGAGAGGAATAATGGCTCGGTGAGATGGGTTGTGTCTCTGGTGTTTCTTGTGGCTGTGATATGTTGTCTTGGCTTCCCCGGCTGTCTTCAAGAAAGTCATCCTTGAGTGCTGAGTCTTGTATCTGTTTTGATACATCACAGTCTGTCTGTGAGGAGCTCTGAGGGCAGGTCTCTTCCGGGATGGTGTCCATCAGCAGTGCTTTTTGTGGCTGCATGGTGTTATCAGTTGGGAGTGGTCCACTGATGAACGACTGAACTTGGAGTCTTCAAAGTGTTTGAAAGAGTTCACTGAAGTCCTTCTTAAGGATGTTTGACTGCTTTTTGAGAGTATCATTCTTCCCCACATGGATTGATAATTAGATTTGTAGTCTTGTGCTTCATTTTCTGAAGTTCCTTGTTCACATAGGAGACCGTTGCTTGAGGAAGGCAGCATGTTATTGTAGTCCTGCTACGGATGTTTCTGATAATAGAGTCACCCACTATCAGTGTCCTAGGCTCGGCTACGCTCTGAGCTGAATGTCACTGTCTGTTAGTAACGGTGTTAGCTGCTAATCACATTTGGGGATTCCTCACCCGCATTCATTAATTCTTCAAATCTGTTTTCAAGATGTATAGTGGGAGGTAGAATACTGGTATTTACAAGCCTTGTCATAGTTGAATCTGGGGTAGAGAAAGCTACGGCAGCAATACGAGAAACTCATGACAATCTGATGTCTTGTGTTCCTCTGGGTCTTGCACCCTGTTTGTGCCATCGATTAGTGTGATGATCCGTTTCGGCTTGTTCCTCTACACTTGGTACAAACTGTTGAGATTCAGAAGATTCATGGGACTCACCGGCTGTATGCTGAGAGGGTCCATGACGACAGTCTGCTGAGTGTTTCGCCTGTTTTGGAAGTCCAGCAAGTAACTTTGTTTCAAGAATCACAATTCTTTGTAGAAGTTTGCAGCAGTTCATGCAACAAGTAGATCCAACAGGAGGCATTTTCTCTCTCTTCCATTTGAATGTAGGCAGTTGTTTTCCCATCTCCAGAATGTAAGCTGCTGGCAGTGGGAGGCAAAGTCTTCTTTTGTAGTATTATTCCAGTCAAAAAAAGTTTTTAGTTTTAGCGTTTGTGCCAAAAATATTTTGTTTGAGCACTGTGCTGATCTGCTGAAGTAAAAAATCGTAGAAAAATCTGAGAAAAGTACAGAAATAATAAGCGAAGTGCAGAACAGTAGGCTAGAACGTCCGAACGGTAGCAAAGCCAGAACCGCAACAAACTCAACTTTAACATGCATCTGTTCGATTGTGATGCCTTGCTCACTGACATGCTTGCGCACAAATCATGGCCACACACTAGCTCATAAGGATCTACAATCATAATTATAATAAGTTAATAAGAATGCTTAAATTAGTTCTAGGCTTGTAGACAGTTATATATGAAGAGTTCAGATGGAAAGAGCGATCCAATATTTTCTCATCTTCCTATGTTTATGTTCAGTATTTCACTTTATTGGGAAAGAAAAGAAACTGTTTATTGCTATTAAAGTGAAATTAAACGGTACTAGGTTTTTGCAGCTGAATTTTACATCTAAAATCAATTTGCACTATTTGAAAATAATATTTTCTTTTAAAATGTGCACTCTCACTCTTATTCCGTATGTTTAATAGTCGAAAACGCAAATGTCTATTGTCACATTTATTTTATGTTTTACATGAATCATTAACCTATCGCATTTTTTCAATTCAAAAGGGCGAAATTTCATAAAAGGTTGAGTAGTTTGCATCTCTAGATAGTCTATTATGTTTGGTCGCTGAACATTTCAATCATAAAACAGTTCTCTAATACCGTAGGCTACTGCTTACATTTTTCCACAAACTCTAGTTATGTTGTGACAGTAAGACCCACATTCTTTGATATGATTGGCCATCTCGACCACTGAGGCAGACCAGCCTAGAGCCTTGCACGGACCTCAAATTTAAGCCCTATCCCTAGACCTAGATTTTTTTTTTAATGGCCAAGCGGCCAGTGCCAGACAGTGAACCTATGGATCAGTTTAGCCTTCTTAAATCATCACGACTTGCCTAAAATAAAATCTATAGATATATAAAACAGTTCAAGTATTTTTAAAAATTAAACCTAGATAAATGTGCGCTATATCCAGTAGTTTGTGCGGAGAGTGCAAGCAAAAGCGTGCTGGCCAGTGCAATCACTTGCATTTTTTTCAGTGGATATGCAGTAATTTTTGCTCATAAAGGTAAGAGTAATACATCATTCGTAACTGTAAATTGTCTACTTTTATTTGTGTGCAATCACATTATCAACAAATCGTTGTGCTTTTATAAAAAAAAAAGAAAATAGTCATGATGCGCTTTCTACCGTCTCGTCTTGAACAGGAGCACTTAACAAAAATGAACCAAAGCTCAGTGAATACATGACTCACGGACGTGACAAATATATCTATAGAAAACTTTAAATGACTACTTAACAAAATACAACACATCAGAAACAAAAACTCATTCATTATAAAGATAATCCATAAAGATGAACTTTTCTCTTAAGGCTTGTAAAATTAAGAGTTGGCGAGTCAGGATTAGCAACATCATCCTTGCTACACCAACTCAGAAAACTATTTATTAGTAAATAATTCAATCTCATTCCTATTTACCCCATGACTCATTTATGGTAATAATTTTTTGAAGATGCTTTATGTCAAGCTTAAGCCTATTGCGTGCATTTAAAAGCAGAACACTGATGCTGCGGGACACTTAACACTGTTAAGCCGCTATTGACAGTCATGTTAGCACGGTCTCGTGTTGTTTCCCTCAGTGCGGCAATTTTTTCATCACTAATTGATGGATGTCTTAAATATAAAAATAAGGAGAAGCCTTAAACAGGCCTAAGGACAGCCCGCATCTGAACTATGATGTGGAAATTGGCCCGAAACCCGGCCTGGAGTGTAAAAAAAGTCAGGGTGAAATGCAGGGCTCTAGACCATTTAAAAGTTAAACTTTATAACTTTTTGTCGTCCTATCAACAAACAGCTTTACTCATTCTTATACTTAGAGTCTTGTACTGTCTATCCGCTATGACTATTTTAGTCTACCAAAGGACAAGATGGGTGGAAAAAATAGTAATAAAAATGAGATATAAATGACATAAAATGCAGGCGAGGCCCTCTAGAGGTGTGAGGCCTAGTGAAGTTGCACACTTTGCACAGCCCTTGCGACGTTACTGTGCACCAGACAGGGTGGGTGGAGGTGGCAGGAAAAAAAGGAAGATGTTAATAAAATGTATGTTAATGTTTTCAAAACTATTCAGTTCCAATAATGTTGATGTTAAAATGTAATTATTTTGTAAATGTTCTGTTCCATGTTAAATGTAAATGATACAACATGTGAATAAATAAATCATATTTGTTATAATCCAGTTCATCTCTTAGTCATTTTTCTGATAAAACCACAAAACATTTGTGTATTCCATTTTCAGACAGTCTGACGTTAGATTCTGACGTCAAAAAGATTTTCATTTTCATCCAAAATGCAACGTCTGACCAACGTAGCAGACTGACGTCAGTCTGACGTTGGGTTCAGACGTCAACCAGATTTTCATTTTGATCCAAAATGCAATATCTGACTAACGTTGGAGATTGACGTCTGTCTGACGTTGGGTTCTGACGTCAACCAGATTTTCATCCGAAATGCAACGTCTGACCAATGTAGCAGACTGACGTCAGTCTGACGTTGGGTTCAGACGTCAACCAGATTTTCATTTTGATCTAAAATGCAATATCTGACTAACGTTGGAGATTGACGTCAGTCTGATGTTGGGTTCTGACGTCAACCAGATTTTCATCCGAAATGCAACGTCTGACCAACGTAGCAGACTGACGTCAGTCTGACGTTGGGTTCGGACGTCAACCAGATTTTCATCCGAAATGCAACGTCTGACCAACGTAGCAGACTGACGTCAGTCTGACGTTGGGTTCGGACGTCAACCAGATTTTCATTTTCATCCAATATGCAACGTCTGACCAACGTTAGAGATCGACGTCAGCCTGACGTTGGGTTCTGACCTAAACCAGATTTTCATTTTCATCCAAAATTCAACGTCTGACCAACGTTGGAGATCGACGTCAGCCTGACGTTGGGTTCTGACGTCAACCAGATTTTCATTTTCATCCAAAATGCAACGTCTGACCAACGTTAGAGATCGACGTCAGCCTGACATTGGGTTCTGACGTCAACCAGATTTTAATTTTCATCCAAAATGCAACGTCTAACCAACGTTAGAAATCAGCGTCAGCTTAACGTTGGGTTCTGACGTCAACCAGATTTTCATTTTCATTCAAAATGCAACGTCTGACCAACGTTGGAGATCGACGTCAGTCTGACGTTGGGTTCTGACGTCAACCATATTTTCATTTTCATCCAAAATGCAACGTCTGACCAACGTTAGAAATCGACGTCAGCCTGACGTTGGGTTCTGACGTCAACCAGATTTTCATTTTCATCCAAAATGCAACGTCTGACCAACGTTGGAGATTGACGTCAGCCTGACGTTGGGTTCTGACGTCAACCAGATTTTCATTTTCATCCAAAATTCAACGTCTGACCAACGTTGGAGATCGACGTCAGCCTGACGTTGGGTTCTGACGTCAACCAGATTTTCATTTTCATCCAAAATGCAACGTCTAACCAACGTTAGAAATCGACGTCAGCCTGACGTTGGGTTCTGACGTCAACCAGATTTTCATTTTCATCCAAAATGCAACGTCTAACCAACGTTAGAAATCGACGTCAGCCTGACGTTGGGTTCTGACGTCAACCAGATTTTCATTTTCATCCAAAATGCAACGTCTAACCAACGTTAGAAATCGACGTCAGCCTGACGTTGGGTTCTGACGTCAACCAGATTTTCATTTTCATCCAAAATTCAACGTCTGACCAATGTTGGAGATCGACGTCATCCTGACGTTGGGTTCTGACGTCAACCAGATTTTCATTTTCATCCAAAATTCAACGTCTGACCAACGTTAGAAATCGACGTCAGTCTGACGTTGGGTTCTGACGTCAACCAGATTTTCATTTTCATCCAAAATTCAACGTCTAACCAACGTTAGAAATCGACGTCAGTCTGACGTTGGTTTCTGACGTCAACCAGATTTTCATTTTCATCCAAAATTCAACGTCTGACCAACGTTAGAAATCGACGTCAGTCTGACGTTGGGTTCTGACGTCAACCAGATTTTCATTTTCATCCAAAATTCAACGTCTGACCAACGTTGGAGATCGACGTCAGCCTGACGTTGGGTTCTGACGTCAACCAGATTTTCATATTCATCCAAAATTCAACGTCTGACCAACGTTGGAGATCGACGTCAATATGACGTTGGGTTCTGTCGTCAACCCGATTTTCATTTTCAACCAAATTACAACGTCTGACCAACGTTGGGATCCAATGTCAGCATGACGTTATATTGACGTCCGGTGCCTGCTGGGACCATACACACATCAGAGCCATGATGACACGAACAAGGTAAAAGCAAAATCACTACCTGCATAAATTCTACATTTGTGCAGTTTATTCATTAAGTTTTTATCATGCCATTGTTTTAATTAAACAATCATTAAAGACTTATGCCAACTTTACATTTAAACTACATGTAATATGATGGTGTAACAAATGTCTGTGACGATAACCCCATTACTGCAGTAATGAGATGCTGACCACAGTGTTATGGTCATCACTGTCATCAGCGCACTTTGTTTGCAAGGTATTTGCAGGAGGAAGCTAGGTCTGCATGACTGCGGGATATGACCTGATCTCTTGCGACGCAGGATTAAATTCAAGAATATGAAGATGTGCTTTCCTTGAGGGACATTCAACTTGGACTGGAAAATGGTGAGTTTACAGCTAAGAAACCCACGTCAGGCAAATCTGACTCGGGACATTCTTCACAGGGATGTTTAAAAGTGATTTAATTTCGCAATGGCTACAAACCAACGGTTTTATTCATATTTTGCTTATTATATTTTTTCTTTCTCTAACGCACTGTTTTGACAGTAAAATGCCAGATGATTTTGTATTTTGATAAGACAATAAAAATAACAAATAGGCTACAATTTTTTTATCATTTTTTTTCTCTCTCTCTCTAGTGGAAACTTAAGTGTGAGATTCTGGAAATGAGATCTACATTTAGCGGGAGCAGTCGGGTCAGAAATAAATTTATTCTGAGCAGACAGTGGGTGAACAAAGAGTGAATATATAGCGGGAGCAGGTGGGTGCGTAGCGGGTGGGTGTGGATGCCAAATATAATCTTGTATAGACTAGACTATAGTCTACCCTTATGTTTCCCATATGAGAAAAAAAAGCCTCTTTTATGTTGCACTTTAAGAAAAAATGGTTGTTATTATAAATGTAGCCTAATAGTTAAAAAATATTAATGATAATTTGCTGTTACATAAGATTAAGTATTCAAAGTTTTAACAATTCGCGTTTGGACGAGTGCGTTTATATTCACAGAAAAACAATGTCTAAAGAAATAGGAATCACCAGAACTAAGCAATGTTGGGGCAAGTCGAGCTCAGCTTGTTCATTCTGCAGCTTTCTTAGATTGCTATTCTTTAAATAATTTATTCTACAAAGAATGTGTTACAAATGATAACAAAGACTGTTCCATAATTCCTATTAAACTCAAAAGATTTCGAAAAAACAAGTTATAAAAATAAATATTATTTTATTTTAATATAGTTAATATAATCTGCTGTTTTAATAAGAAGAAAACTTTATTATTATTCATTTCCATGTTCATTTAAAAGCTAGTCATTGGGGGGGCTAGGATGAACCGCCAAACCACAAGATTTGGTGCTTCTTCGCTGTGGTAAGAAAAAATCCCATACCGTCATAGCCCTAGTAACAAATAACAAACTTGAATCTTGAAGGATCCATGAAGTTCATCATTGAATGTGAAGGAACAAGTATAAGAACGAGGTTGTAGTTACTGATTTGTGTATCAATTTTGACTCATTGGTCATGGTTTATTCGGCCTACTTAAGTTTACTGTTTGCATGAAGGGGTTCAGCCTGTTCAAACTGTTTGTTATCCTTTTGGCTATTGTGTTTTTCATATGAGTATATTGCCAAAAGTAGGTGGATACCCTCTGTAATTGATGGAGTTGGCCAGGCATGTTCATTAATGAGAGATCTTAATGCTACAGCATGCACTGAAATCAAAAGAATTGTGTACATCCAGTTTTGTTGGACCAACTAGTTATGAGTTTAAAAGAAAATGTAAAACAAGCACATATTGTCTTTCAACATACTGTAGAAACTTTATAATTTTTAAGGATTGTGGCTTAATTTTTTATGATCCTTTTTTTTTTGCTAACATTATTAATATTTCTGATTCTGGTAGGTGTAATGTATATGTAAATATTTGACCAAAACTGTACTTATTTCATGTAAATAGCCATTTTTTGAGATCCTAACCTATGTAAGATGCAAACAAAACAATACACAAACTGTCACCTTGGAAAACATATTTGACAATCAGTTTCAGTACATGCCCATTCATGTACAGATGACTGGATGAAAATTGCAGATGTATTTAGGAAAAGGAGTAGCTCCCAAACTGCATTGGAGCTCTAGATGATAACCTTGTCATACAGGTGCCATGAAGCTCTGGATCCACTGTTTATAACTTAAGGTGATCAGACATGCCACTTCCTGGAAATACGTTCTGCACAAGATTTCTAAATCACCTAAAATAACCAGACCAGAAAATATAACTAATGGATTATTTCACCACCACAGGAAATCCTGACTTATCTGTTCTAGTTGTCCATTACATTACCTGGGGTTGAGGTGTGTGTTGGTAGTACTAAAAAACACTCCTAAATGTATGCCTTGTCCCTGAAAAGGTGTCACACACCTGGACTCATTTAGCTTGTTTTTGCCCGTGACCCAGTTTCTGTCTTCCGTGTTTAGTTTAATTAGTTCCCAGGTGTCTATTATCTTCCTCATGTGTTCCATGTCCCTGTTAATTTAATGATTCCATCCACCTGTGTTTCCCTAATTATCTGTTGTACATAAGCCTTGTCCCTTCAGTTCTGTTTTGTCGGGTCTTCTCACTTGTGACCATTTGCACTTGCTACTTACGTGTGTCTACCTCTGTGCTCCATGTTGGATATCCCCTGTGTTGGTTATATTAAAAGCTTTCTTCCGTTTATCCTCAACTCCGTATTCCTTCAGGCAGCGTAAAACCGTGACAGAAGACCCGACCAAATAAGAGAAAATAGAAAACTGCGTGTTCTTGCCTCCGTTTTGTTTTTGTGTTTTCAAAGTCTTTTCTTTTCTTAGTGTTTCTATGGATCCCCTCTATCGTCCCGAATTCCTCATCCTTCTGCTGAAGCAGGAAGAACGCTCTCTCGAGGACCACACCAGATGGTTTCTCCTATTAGCAAATGCCACCAGCTACCCGGACGGCGCGCTCTGCACCTTCTACAACACCAGCCTGAACTCCAAATGCAGAGCGTTGTCGTCCGAAGATGGTCCTCGAGAGGATTTCGCCGCATACGTGGAGTGGACTCTGGCGAGAAATGGCTCATCTTTCACCGTCAGCCCCATAGAGGATCTCGCCAGTCCCACTCCCTACCCAGAGACCAGCCAGCCACCAACTCGCTACACGGAGCCAGAGCCCACCGCAGCCGCAAAGCCCGAGCAATCCATTGACAGGGAACAGGATCTCGAGAGCGCGACTGACCAGGTGTGTGAGCCGGCCACACAGTGCATCGTGGGAGTCCTCGTGGAGATCGAGGGCGTGGAGGAAAGCCCTGCCCACACTCCTGCGACTGAGGGTGAGCTGTATGCAGTCTCTGAAGATCATATGGAGCAAGTTCTGGATCTGATGGACTGGTCTATGGAGGTAATCCCTAATTTTCCTGTTTCCCCGCTGGTTCCGTCCAGCCCTGATTCCCCTGTATACCCTCTCAGTCTCCCACTCCTACCTCCTCCAGTCATTTCCTCTGCTCCATTTCCGCTGGTTACGCCCAGCCCTGAGTTTTCTGTTTCTCCGCTGGTTACGCCCAGCCCTGAGTTTTCTGTTTCTCCGCTGGTTACGCCCAGCCCTGAGTTTTCTGTTTCTCCGCTGGTTACGCCCAGCCCTGAGTTTTCTGTTTCTCCGCTGGTTACGCCCAGCCCTGAGTTTTCTGTTTCTCTGCTGGTTCTGCCCAGCCCTGAGTTTTCTGTTTCTCCGCTGGTTCTGCCCAGCCCTGAGTTTTCTGTTTCTCCGCTGGTTCCGCCCAGCCCTGAGTTTTCTGTGTCTCCGCTGGTTCCGCCCAGCCCTGAGTTTCCTGTGTCTCCGCTGGTTCCGCCCAGCTCTGAATCTTCTGTGTCTCCGCTGGTTCCGCCCAGCTCTGAATCTTCTGTGTCTCCGCTGGTTCCGCCCAGCTCTGAATCTTCTGTGTCTCCGCTGGTTCCGCCCAGCCCTGAATCTTCTGTGTCTCCGCTGGTTCCGCCCAGCCCTGAATCTTCTGTGTCTCCTGTATTCCCTCCCAGCCTCCCTCTCCCGCCTCCTCCCAAACCTGCTGGTCCCTCTACTCTTTCGCTGGTTCCGTCCAGTCCTGATCCTCCTGTCCTTCCTCCCATCCTTCCTCTCTGTCCTCCTCCTAGACCAGCCAGTTCCTCGCCATCCCTGCTGGTGCCAGTCAGTCCCGCAGCTCACCCTCAGTCCGCGCCATCGGGGCGCGGTGGTTCGCCGCTGGACTGCCAGTCTCCAGCTCCGCCTTGGCGTGTTAAGGCCCTGTCTCCGCCTCCAGCCTCCGAGCCCTGGACTCCTCCTCGGTCCTTCGACCCAGCGGCTCCGCCTTGGCTCTTAGCTCCCTCGTCTCCACCGTGGCCTGTCATCCCACCTGCTCCGCCGGGCTCCCTCGTCCCTCCGGCTCCACCTTGGTCAGTCGTCGACCATCCGCCACCTCGGGACTCCTCTCCTCTGGTTCCACCTCGTCACTCCATCCCTCCGGCTCTGTCAGGCTCCTCCTTCCCTCCGGTTCCACCTCCATCCTCGGTCGCTCCGGCTCCACAGCGGTCTGCCAGGACCCCGCCTCCGCCTTGGTCGCCTGAGCCTTCTGCTCCACCTAGGCCCTCCGGAACCTCGTCGTCACCCTGGCTCTGCGGCTGTGCTGCTCCATCTTGGGCTCCTCACCCACCGGTGCAGTCTCCGCCTGTCGGCTCCCTGGTGTCGTCGACCCTTCCTTCACCATGGCTCCTCCCGCCGTCGACTCCACCTTGGATCTCCGTCCTGGCTGGTCTCTGGTGGACCATCTGGCTCCTCCTGCTCCTGTCTCCTCCCTGGCTCCTCCCTCCGTCGTCTCCTCCCTGGCTCCTCCTTCTGTGGTCCCTGTCTGCTGGCCCCCTCCTGGGAGTCCGTCCTCCACCGGAACCTCCTCCCAAGTTCCCACCCACGCCTCCCTCTGTTGTTTCTACGGTGCGAGGACGCACCTACCGGGAGGGGGGAGTACTGTCACACACCTGGACTCATTTAGCTTGTTTTTGCCCGTGACCCAGTTTCTGTCTTCCGTGTTTAGTTTAATTAGTTCCCAGGTGTCTATTATCTTCCTCATGTGTTCCATGTCCCTGTTAATTTAATGATTCCATCCACCTGTGTTTCCCTAATTATCTGTTGTACATAAGCCTTGTCCCTTCAGTTCTGTTTTGTCGGGTCTTCTCACTTGTGACCATTTGCACTTGCTACTTACGTGTGTCTACCTCTGTGCTCCATGTTGGATATCCCCTGTGTTGGTTATATTAAAAGCTTTCTTCCGTTTATCCTCAACTCCGTATTCCTTCAGGCAGCGTAAAACCGTGACAAAAGGAATATCTGAATTTGAAATACCTAAAAATCAGTAGTATCCGGATGCATATTGCATTCAGAAGAAAACAATAAAATAAACCGCCTCTGTTTTTATGAATTATTGGCTTATAAATTTAATTGAAAGCAGTATTCCTCAGCAGGATTGAAGGTATTTGGAATTTACTTTTTTTTATTTTGTCTACCTTCCACCTGGATACACTGACTGAGAGGATGAGAACCATCAGCTCCACGATGGGACATGGAGACAAGAGAGAATCCTGCAGTCAGTTAACATGGGAGAAGGGGAAAATCCAGCAATAGCTGCCAAAGAGCAACGTGACCATCTTAAAGAATACTCCCCAGCTGACTGTGTACCATGGCAAGATCAGTATGTGTAATGGATAAACTAAAAAACAACAACAACAACAACACTTCATTGTCTATGTTTTCATTATTATTTTTATTATTTTGTTAATAGCAGCATTTTTTTAAATAGCAACATTGTATATATATATATATAAAAAAAACGTTACAAAACATTTTGAACAAGTGAAATATGTTTCTTTCTGTGTTGCCCACAGCATTTTTGAACAGTACTCTAGCTAAAATAATGGCAAAAAATTATACAACTACAGCTCTTGTAGCTGATTGCACCCTGTATCATCTAGCTGATGCATTAATGTGTCATTTGGCTGGGATATTAAGGGGTGTGGGGGTGCGGATGGTGGATTAGCAATGTATGTAGGATGGGGAGAAAAGTAATTTCCAGACATGGGGAAGCCTGGATGAGTTTGCATAGGATGCACAGAAATTTCACTTTCTTGAGCATCATAAATCTGAGACATTATGGCTCTTTTTAACCTCAGTACTAGGTTCCTAAGTTCCTCCCCAACCTGTTTCCCAAAGGAGTTCCAACCTTTTTCCTCTCTATTAGAATTGCATTCTGCAACCTTATTGCGTATTTCAAGTTTTTGTTGCTCGATGTTGTCATTTTTCTGAAGCCTGTACTTGGCCCGACGTGATGATTTCTGAAGGCAGGTGGTCAAGAGGCAGGTTGTTCCTTTTCACAAGTGTTTGTGTGTCACAACAACTCTGCTCTGAACCAGGTGACGGATCAGTGTCACTTTCCATATCACTGTCTGCTACTGCACTGTCTTCAAGCTGTAAAAGATGCAACAATTAAAATGTAAACCAGGAAAATGACAACTGCCATCCCTGTTCCCACTATCTTCTTAAATTATCCTACCCTGTCCTCCTGTTACCCTCATCTATATATATTTATCACTTGCATTTTTCTCTCTCCCTAGTAAGTCTACTTACTTCCAAACTTCTTTGACAGAGTTTTCTGAAGGGACAGCAATGACTGTTAATGTAAACATGATCGCTCATGATTAGCCTGTGTGTGACGTCGCTTTTTGTTGACTTCAAAACTCATTAGCAACTCTAAAACAAGTCAGATAGGGAGCTTTAATTGAACGCCGTTAATTTTAGATTATAAAAACATAATCTTTGGCAGTATTCAGTGCGTATGAATGCGCAGGACTCATTTGCTGTAGAAGCGCGGACTCAAAAAGCCTACCAGAAGCATTCACTCAGATGAGAGTGCAAAAACACGGCACAAAAATGAATGAAACAAATCGCTGCAACTTAAGACAAGCTATTTTAAAAGTAACTGCTGAACATGATATTGAGCAAACCACTTAACTCTTTACAAAATTAAAATAAGATTACCATCGTATAAAAAAATACAATAAATAAATAAAAAAATCCAAAACCCAGGAGTCGGGAGCTGGGCTGCTGCGGTAGGTGCTGCTGTCCTGTAAGAAATAAAAATCTTTTTGTACATCAATAGTTGTACTACAAAGACAATGCTTGAAATACAGTTAGTGTAAAAAAAGAACATTCTATACCTCTCCGGCATGATGAGCTGGGGGCATCGACCATCAGTCCTGCCTGTGGCTTCGGTGGCTGCACAGCTCTCTCCTGGAGCCTTATGACATACCTGCAAATATGCATTAGAGGGAGAAATGAAGGCATGATGTCCATCGTGGCCTGTTGTGAAACCCAACCGTATCCGTGTGAAACGCTACAAAACTTACTTTTGTCATAGCTTTTGCACATCAGCTCTTGGGTTGCTAAGAGAGACACCTGAAGCTCCCAGGAAGAACCAGCCCCTGTTGTCTCTCTCTGGAGTTTGGGCCTTTAAATATTCTGTCTAGATATGAACAAAGTAGCAGTCCAACCAATAAAGCAAAGATTTACACATATTTTAGTAGTGTTCGCTGTCACAAGACTGTTAATGAACTGATAGTGTGTTGTGTAGTGTGATCCTCTTAAATGTTCTTCTTTTCTGCTTCCCTCAATAGCTTCTTTGGACAGCAACATACAATACCTCCAGTTGCTCCAAAGTTGCTCCAAAGGCTGTTGAAGTTTCAATCCGCTGGACAACTTCTTCCTCTGGTTGGTCTTCAATATACTCAGTATACTGACTTCAGTTCTGTGCTCTTCCACTTGAGGAGTTGGCCGTGGTCATGGGGGTGATGGGGCAGCAGAGAAAGTGACTTTATAAAGCACAGATTCATGGAATTGCCACACTTGTGGGTGGTGGATCAACAACAGATTGGACAAAACCTCTAACTGTTGAAAGTGCTTCTGAACGATTGGCATGCCACGTGGAAGGCACTCTAGACACCGTTCTAGCCATGGCATGCCATGCTCTGTACTTCTTGACGTAACATGAGAACACCAGCTCCATTTCCTCAATTTGAGTTCCGATGTTGCCTCGATATGAAGCAGCGAGTGATGTAGCAAAGGGGGCCTGGTGGAGCTCTACAAAGTACTTCTTATTCCTCTTGGCTTTGTAGTGTCACTTTTCATCCAAATATCAATATATAAAATGTTAGTGACTCCCTCCAGCACTTTGTCATTGTACTATAAATTATGCCCGCAAAAGATTACAGGTGCGTGCACGCATCATGATTCATCATGAGAGAGCACCAGAATTAAAATAAACAATATTTCGTGTATCTTTCACTTTTTTTCAGTTCTCATTCTGTTTGACACTGTATGCTACAAAACCATGCGTTTTTTTTTTTTAGCAGACTGCAAGAGAGGGGCATAACATGAAGTAGGGGACGTAACTTGAAGTAGTCCAAATTACACAGAACCATGCGAGATGTAGAAACAAGATATTGTTGACAAGATGGCAGCTTGTAATGTGGCAACAGAGAGAATAATTTTCCCAGAGATTAAAGTTTAAATGTAAGTTTATAAGTCAGTTTCATGTTGTGTATTATTGATTCTGGAGCTGATAATCTATTAAAACTATATCTTCCTCGCTTTGCGTTGTTAAGTAAGCAATATATTTAAGTTCTTACGGGCAACATTTGGCGGTTAAAAGAACAAAATTAGCTGGGTATGTTATAGATGTATACTGTTAAAGCACCCCCGCAAGTAGATAACCCCAATTTCTGAAGGCCCGAACTACAAATGCCAGATCTGCAGCAAAATAGGAGAGTATAAACCCACGAAAAGACAGCTGTTAAACATGGAGGTATTTGTTATGTTAGATAAATGTTGTAGATCTTGTAAAATGTACAAATTGTTCACTAGTAATGTTAAGCTATTTATTTCAATGTTAACTTCTGTACACTTTTAATTCTGAACATTACATCATAATAAAGAATGTATCTGTATTTTATATACCTGAATTTCTCTTTGTTTGTAGGGTAAAAAATGTACAGATGCCACAGTGTTTATTCCAAAAGCCATCATTATCACTGCTGTTATTGTGCAAGGATTATAACTTGTCAAAATGTGTTTTTGAACCATGTGCAGAAATGTGTGTCACACCCAGGGGCGGCTATGCTTTGACTAAGCCACACCCCTTCTCAACTTCCACCTCGAGGAGGTCCCCAAAGCCAACCCAATGGCCAAACAACACGAGAACAAGTAAGTGATAAAACAATCTTTATTTAAATATTTAAAAATAGCTTGGGGAATAGGGAAAGGGCAATTAAAACTAAACTCTGACTCGGCCCTCCAGATGGGCTATGGCCGGGAAGAGGTCAGGGAGCAAGGGGGCCACGGGGATCCGGGGCGTGGGACTAGGGGCCCGGCCAGAGTCTTAGGTATCCGTAGCGCCCTCCTTCTTCCTCCTCTTCGCTGAATACAACTCACGGTAAGTACTGGTTCACACAGTTCGTTCCTTGGGTGCTCACTCGCTTTCTCTTTCTCCACAGGCAGCGGCGTAAGTACAGGTTTCCTCGGTCTCTCCTCGTGTTACCCACTCTCTCTCCTCCTCTCTACAGGTATCAAGTTGGACACAAAACACAGTTACTCTGCTTTGGATGGCTTTCACCTCTGGGCTGGACACAACGTACCGTAAGTACAGGGTTCGCTCTATTTCTCCTCGTGTTATTCACTCTCTCTCCTTTTCTCTCCACAGGTATCAACTTGGGCACAAT
Organism: Carassius auratus; assembly: GCF_003368295.1. Taxonomy (NCBI): domain Eukaryota; kingdom Metazoa; phylum Chordata; class Actinopteri; order Cypriniformes; family Cyprinidae; genus Carassius; species Carassius auratus. The sequence goes on along the minus strand of NC_039270.1, from coordinate 11,163,572 downwards.
AGCACAGTTAGTTTGCTTTGAATGACTCTCACCTCTGGGCTGAACACAGCGTACTGTAAGTACAGGTTTCCTCTGTTTCTCCTTGTGTTACTCACTCTCTTTTTCCTTTTCTCTCCACAGGTATCAGATTGGACACAAAGCACAGTTAGTTTGCTTTAAATAGCTCCCACCTCTGGGCTGAACACAGCGTACTGTAAGTACAGGTTTCCTCTGTTTCTCCTTGTGTTACTCACTCTCTTTTTCCTTTTCTCTCCACAGGTATCAGATTGGACACAAAGCACAGTTAGTTTGCTTTGAATAGCTCCCACCTCTGGGCTGAACACAGCGTACCGTGCTATCTCCGGAGATCTGAAGCACGCTCACAACATATACTGTACTGAACTAGGCTAGAACCAGCAGTCTCCTTGTCCTCCCGCGACGGAGTGCGTGAAGGCGGGGGTTTATCTGACAGGACACACGGCAATACACAGCAACCCACAGCAATATACAGCACCACGTCAAAATTTTAGGTTTTCACAGCACGAAGACTCACCCACCACACTCAGTGTACGAAAAGGATACCCGTCTTCCTTCACTTCGCTTGGTTCGGATCTGGCGATGGAATATGCGGCCTAGCTAGTGATGTCGTCGTTGTGACTACTTCAATAAGTATTCCTTCGGCTCTCCCACCACGCTATATTAGGGGTAGGGCCGCCCTCCTCCTCCTGGGGAGATCTACACAACGCCAGGTCAATATACAGGGCACTTTCGGCTTGCTCTTAGTACTCACATCAATGCCACTTCCAATCCCCTTTTTCACGTCGTCTCAATTCGCCGTATAATCCGTTCACTTCTCAACCTTTAAGGTTCGCGATGTCTTCACAATCATACAATTCCAGCCTGAGGGAGAGAGAGAGTTAGACAGCCACCAGCAGCGCACCAAGACGGGCACGACACAGTGCTTCACACACACCAGAAAGAGCTCCCAGACTGTGAAATAACTTGGCCTTAAGTACTGCCTTGTCCAGCGTATCCTTCAATCACCAACCGCTGTCCCTAACTAGGCACAGGTGCATCGAATTCCCTGATTTTCCCTCTTACGGCGCTACCGGACGTTCCGGTGTTCTGTTTTTCCGGTCCGGGCGGAAACACTTCCCGAATTTTGGTTCCGCCCCTAAAGATCGTCACCTTGTGACATCCTCCCCCGCCAATCCGTTCTAGTCCCTAGAACGTCCTCGGGCTGTCCACTCACCATAGCGGGCAGGGGGTCGGCCTCGGTTCTCTCGCTGGGATCGTTTCACTGATGAATCGGGCTCAGCTTGTTCAGGGGCTGCTTCTGGTTCTCTCGGGGCGATCGGGGGTGGTGCCACCACGGGTCTCCCTGGTACCACAGCCCAACCTTCAATCCAGGGGGCCGCTGGTACATGTTCCGTGGGGACATCTTCCACGGCTTCAGGGTAGTTAGGGCATGGGCGAATCATGTTCCGGTGCACCACACGGTCGGGGCCTGACTTCCCTTCTGGCCGGATGGTATAAACCGGCTGTCCCGGCCTCTGCTGCCGGCAGACTACATAAGGGGTGGCCTCCCAACGGTCACTCAGTTTCCCCTTCCCCTGCCGCCGATTATCTCTCACCAACACCCTCTCTCCTGGCAGTAGAGGGGCTTCTCTAGCAGTCCGATCATACAACCGCTTACTTTTCTCTCCTGCCGTCTGTATCCTTTTCGACACCTGCTCGTAGGCGAAATGCAAGCGCTGGTGATGGCGCCCCACCCACTCCGTTACACTTGCTTCCTCTTGGTCGGCTGTCACTCCTAGGACCAGGTCAGTAGGCATTCGTATGTGTCTGCCAAACATCAGGTACGTGGGGGCGTAACCCGTAGTACTATGTATACTGTTGTTATAGGCCTGTAGGAGGTTTGGCAATGCACTCACCCAATCGTCCTGCCGTTGTTGGTCCAAGGTCCCCAGCAGCCCCAATAGGGTCTGATTGAATCTCTCACAGCCGCCGTTCCCCTGAGGATGATACGAAGTGGTGTGAGTTTTCGTGCAACCGTACAACTGGCATAGTTCTCTAATTACCCTGGACTCAAAGTTGGCTCCTTGATCGGAGTGCAGAATCTCCGGGCATCCGAACGTCTGGAAGACGGCCCGCCATAAAACTGTAGCGGTGGTGGTTGCAGTCTGGTCGAGGGTGGGGATAGCCCAAACGTACTTTGTGAACAAATCCGTTATTACCAAGATGTTCTGGTAGCGATCTCGTGGTCGGCCCAGTGTCAAGAAGTCCATAGCCATGATATGAAGGGGGGCCTTCGCATGGATGGGTACCATTGGTGCTCGGACCTCTCGTCTGGACTTAAACAATATGCATCTCGGGCAAGCTTGAATTAGGGCGTGCACCGATGCCTCTAGCCCGGGCCAAAAGAAGAATCTCCTAAGCAGGGACACGGTCCTCTCCTGTCCCTGGTGCCCCAACTGGTTGTGGTACGCCGAAACTAACGCCGTTACCTCATCTGCGGGTACCACGATCTGGCGTACTTCTTCGCCCAACTTCGGGTCACTGACCCTTCTGCACAGAACGCCATCTCTCAGCTCCAGCCTGTCCCATTGCCCCAGCAGCCTCCTCCCAGTATCCGTCTGGGCTAACCTCTCCGCTGGCGTCAGCCGTCGGCCCTGTTCCAGCCATTCTCTTACCAAGCCGCACATCTTGATCCCTGGCCTGTCTCTCCCTCCACCGACGGGGATCCCATCCCCAGTTCTCAGGCACGGCCTCTTGTCTGCTGCCTGGTGCCTCTACTGCTCCTACCATATAGCCCTCCTCCGGGCTGGCCCCTCCGGGGCTTTCCGCTTCGGGCAGCCTTGAGAGGACGTCCGCGTTCGTGTGTTCACGCCCTGGTCGGTACTGTAGTTGATAGTCAAAGTTGGCCAGTTGGGCCACCCACCGCTGCTCCACGGCTCCCAGCTTCGCCGTCTGTAAGTGTACTAATGGGTTATTGTCTGTAATGATCGTCACCTTGGCACCCCAGAGGTAGTCTTTCAATTTCTCACTTAGGGCCCACTTCAATGCCAGCAGCTCCAATTTGAAAGAACTATAGTTCGCATCGTTCCTCTCGGCTGGGTGGAGGCTCCGGCTGGCGTACGCGATGACCCTCTCGACTCCTTCCTGCCGTTGAGCCAACACAGCTCCCAGCCCGAGATTGCTGGCATCTGTATACAGAAGGAATGGTTTTGTGAAATCTGCGTATGCCAAGATAGGGGCCTGTAGCAGCTCCTGCTACAATGTCTGGAACGCCGACTCACAATTTGCATCCCAGTCTACGTTGGGCGACCCCCGGCCCCGGTTACGACCTGTGCCAACCAGCAACTGATTAAGGGGTTTAGCAATTTTTGAAAAGTCCTTTATGAAACGCCTATAGTATCCCACAAATCCTAAAAAGGATCGCACTTGCCTCACTGTCCTCGGAGCCTTCCAGTCTTTCACGGCCGATACCTTTCCAGGATCTACGGACACTCCAGCCGCACTGACCACGTGGCCCAAAAAGTTGACTTCTCTCCGTAGTAAGTGACACTTATTGGGCTGTAGTTTCAATCCGTACTTCTCCATGGCCCGAAAGACTTCCTCTAAGGTGCCTTAGGTGTGAATCAAAATCTGGGGAGTAGACAATCACATCATCCAGGTAAACTAATACTGACTCCATTAACTGACCTCCCAGGCATTGAATCTCCTTGCCGCACACTCTCACCTTCGCCACGGGGCTACGCCCAATCATCTGGCTCCTAGAGCCATATCCTCTTCCAGGGTCTTCTCGAGGGGTTCCGGCCACACGACCCACAGTGGCCGGCCGACCTAAAAACCCCCTTCTGACGCCCTGCGGGGCCCACACTGGCGGCTATAGTGACCTGGTTTGCCACAGCGGTTGCAGATGGGTCGCCCTTGCTCGTCCCATTCAAAACGGAGCCGATTAAAGTGGTTCGGGCGCCTGAACGGCTCTCGGCCTCCCTCTGAGTACACTCGGTCTCGGGGCGCCGGCCGTGGTTCCTCCCGCGCCCGTCCTTGGCGCAATTCTCCTACGAGGGCTTTAGACAGTTCAGACATCTGATCGCGGACATCTTTCAAAAGTTCAGCCTTCAGTGCTTGCTTCCAGTCAGGGCCTCCGGGTTGTGCTGGTGCTACTTCACTGACGGCCGCACACACTGGGGGACCACTCACCTCAGTCTCATCACCTTCCAGGGCCAGTGCCTCTTTCTTCAGATCTTCGAACGTAAGACCCGGGTCCCTTCGAAACTGGATACGTAGGCTCTGTCTCACCGGACCCTCCTTCAGCCCCAGAAGAAACTGGTCCCGCAATAGAGTCTCTCCATCTCCCAACCCGTGGTCCTGACGGGTCTGTAGTCGGGCGAATTGCTCTCGCAACCTCAGGGCGAAGGCTCTAATCGGTTGACGGGGGCCCTGCTTACAATTGAAGAACTGGGAGCGAAGGACAGCTACGGGGGTGTGGTCACCATACTGTTCAGTGAGGAACTGGAACACGGTTTGGGCGTTGGCTCTAACGGCTTCGGGGGCGGCATGCACCTCTCGCCGCGCTTCTCCATCCAGGGAGTTTAACACAAATTGAAGCCGCTGGGCTGCACTAAGGCCCTGTAGGTCGGCCAGGTACTCTAGTTGGGCCTTCCATTCAGACAATCGTACCTCGGATTCTGTCCCCCCATACTTTTGGATCCAGGGACTCCCCATAAAAACGGGCATAGCACGGGGTTGGGCTGAAGGCCCCGCGTCGTCGGTCATTGGACGACCTTGGTTACTCAACTCGAGGTGGAAACCCTGCCGACTACGCCAAATCTGTCACACCCAGGGGCGGCTATGCTTTGACTAAGCCACACCCCTTCTCAACTTCCACCTCGAGGAGGTCCCCAAAGCCAACCCAATGGCCAAACAACACGAGAACAAGTAAGTGATAAAACAATCTTTATTTAAATATTTAAAAATAGCTTGGGGAATAGGGAAAGGGCAATTAAAACTAAACTCTGACTCGGCCCTCCAGATGGGCTATGGCCGGGAAGAGGTCAGGGAGCAAGGGGGCCACGGGGATCTGGGGCGTGGGACTCGGGGCCCGGCCAGAGTCTTAGGTATCCGTAGCGCCCTCCTTCTTCCTCCTCTTCGCTGAATACAACTCACGGTAAGTACTGGTTCACACAGTTCGTTCCTTGGGTGCTCACTCGCTTTCTCTTTCTCCACAGGCAGCGGCGTAAGTACAGGTTTCCTCGGTCTCTCCTCGTGTTACCCACTCTCTCTCCTCCTCTCTACAGGTATCAACTTGGACACAAAACACAGTTACTCTGCTTTGGATGGCTTTCACCTCTGGGCTGGACACAACGTACCGTAAGTACAGGGTTCGCTCTATTCCTCCTCGTGTTATTCACTCTCTCTCCTTTTCTTTCCACAGGTATCAACTTGGGCACAATAGCACAGTTAGTTTGCTTTGAATGACTCTCACCTCTGGGCTGAACACAGCGTACTGTAAGTACAGGTTTCCTCTGTTTCTCCTTGTGTTACTCACTCTCTTTTTCCTTTTCTCTCCACAGGTATCAGATTGGACACAAAGCACAGTTAGTTTGCTTTGAATATTCCTCCTCGTGTTATTCACTCTCTCTCCTTTTCTCTCCACAGGTATCAACTTGGGCACAATAGCACAGTTAGTTTGCTTTGAATGACTCTCACCTCTGGGCTGAACACAGCGTACTGTAAGTACAGGTTTCCTCTGTTTCTCCTTGTGTTACTCACTCTCTTTTTCCTTTTCTCTCCACAGGTATCAGATTGGACACAAAGCACAGTTAGTTTGCTTTGAATAGCTCCCACCTCTGGGCTGAACACAGCGTACCGTGCTATCTCCGGAGATCTGAAGCACGCTCACAACATATACTGTACTGAACTAGGCTAGAACCAGCAGTCTCCTTGTCCTCCCGCGACGGAGTGCGTGAAGGCGGGGGTTTATCTGACAGGACACACGGCAATACACAGCAACCCACAGCAATATACAGCACCACGTCAAAATTTTAGGTTTTCACAGCACGAAGACTCACCCACCACACTCAGTGTACGAAAAGGACACCCGTCTTCCTTCACTTCGCTTGGTTCGGATCTGGCGATGGAATATGCGGCCTAGCTAGTGATGTCGTCGTTGTGACTACTTCAATAAGTATTCCTTCGGCTCTCCCACCACGCTATATTAGGGGTAGGGCCGCCCTCCTCCTCCTGGGGAGATCTACACAACGCCAGGTCAATATACAGGGCACTTTCGGCTTGCTCTTAGTACTCACATCAATGCCACTTCCAATCCCCTTTTTCACGTCGTCTCAATTCGCCATATAATCCGTTCACTTCTCAACCTTTAAGGTTCGCGATGTCTTCACAATCATACAATTCCAGCCTGAGGGAGAGAGAGAGTTAGACAGCCACCAGCAGCGCACCAAGACGGGCACGACACAGTGCTTCACACACACCAGAAAGAGCTCCCAGACTGTGAAATAACTTGGCCTTAAGTACTGCCTTGTCCAGCGTATCCTCCAATCACCAACCGCTGTCCCTAACTAGGCACAGGTGCATCGAATTCCCTGATTTTCCCTCTTACGACGCTACCGGACGTTCCGGTGTTCTGTTTTTCCGGTCCGGGCGGAAACACTTCCCGAATTTTGGTTCCGCCCCTAAAGATCGTCACCTTGTGACATCTGCATTAACTGAAGTGTCCTTGTGTTTCTACACCATCCAGCATCTGTGCACCCTCCAATGTAGCTTCCTATCCAACTCCAGACCACACCACCTGCTCGAGTTACCCAAATATAATTAGGTCAAAGCCCCAAAAAACTACATGCACATACTGTAATTTGACTGTAAACAAAAAAAAAGAAACAAATTCAAAAACATCACTCATCAGCAAATACAAATGTAACGGCTAATCACCATCTTCCATCCCAATGCATATACCTTATGTCACGGGAGGAGCACAAGACAGACACAGTGGGCGTGGCGTCAGGCCTCGGAGAGGCTTTTATTAACAGAAATCATAAAACAAAGGGAATAAAAGTGGCCAAAGGGGGAAAGTGTCCAAAATAACAGGGGATCTGGTGTCCTCGTCGTGCTGCAGGGCTTGTGTAGGTTGGGCAGTGTTCATCAAGGAAGGGTCCAGGCAAGGGGCGGAGTCCGGCGGCCGCACGCGCTCCCCCTCCTAGGTCCGGGGCGCGAGGGGCGGCGGCTTCTCCTAGCGGCCGCGTCTCTCTCGTTGGCCGCGGCGCTGGTAGGGGATGGACGGCCCGGCATCCTGGCCCGTCGGCCGTGTATACGGGTGCGGCTCCCATCCGGATCGCGGGTCCGGCAGCTCACGTCTTGGTGGCGCGGGAGTCCCTCAACGCACCCTTCCTGGACCCACGAGGACACCAGTGTGCATGCACGGGGAAGAGACCGGTCTCCTGAGGAGAGGCGCGTTGGGCTTTTAAACAGCGGCGGTAATGAGGCTCCACTTCCTTCAGGTGTGCCCCATCACACGCCGCCAGCCCTGACTCGTCCAGCGCCCCTCCTCTCACACACCCACTCCAGTCGGGAGCCTGGTGAAGGGCGGCGATTTAGGACGGGGTGCCGGTGACAATCAGGGAGGAGGCAGCTGACTCGTCACATTCCCCCTCCCAAGCGACATCCCCGTCCCCAGGGCGCCACCCACACGGGAGTGCTACCATCCTCAACCAGGCTCCAAACGGTCGGAGTGGGCGGGGCTTCCTCTCCGGGCGGTCCTCCCTCTCGCAGCGCACCAGAACAGGGACAGAGAAACCGGGTTTTAGTGACAGCCTCAACCAACCACAGGGTAAAATGACAATGGAAAAGTCACTTACCCCTTGTGTGGCTGGGAGGCTGTCCCCAGTTTTCCTCCGTCCCAGTCTGGGTTCTCACGAACGTTTGCAAGCGAGAGGGGGTGACGTCACCAGACGTTTCCCAACTGCGCTGTCTAGGCTCCGCCTGCCCGCATTCTCCACCAGTGTCACGGGAGGAGCACAAGACAGACACAGTGGGCGTGGCGTCAGGCCTCGGAGAGGCTTTTATTAACAGAAATCATAAAACAAAGGGAATAAAAGTGGCCAAAGGGGGAAAGTGTCCAAAATAACAGGGGATCTGGTGTCCTCGTCGTGCTGCAGGGCTTGTGTAGGTTGGGCAGTGTTCATCAAGGAAGGGTCCAGGCAAGGGGCGGAGTCCGGCGGCCGCACGCGCTCCCCCTCCTAGGTCCGGGGCGCGAGGGGCGGCGGCTTCTCCTAGCGGCCGCGTCTCTCTCGTTGGCCGCGGCGCTGGTAGGGGATGGACGGCCCGGCATCCTGGCCCGTCGGCCGTGTATACGGGTGCGGCTCCCATCCGGATCGCGGGTCCGGCAGCTCACGTCTTGGTGGCGCGGGAGTCCCTCAACGCACCCTTCCTGGACCCACGAGGACACCAGTGTGCATGCACGGGGAAGAGACCGGTCTCCTGAGGAGAGGCGCGTTGGGCTTTTAAACAGCGGCGGTAATGAGGCTCCACTTCCTTCAGGTGTGCCCCATCACACGCCGCCAGCCCTGACTCGTCCAGCGCCCCTCCTCTCACACACCCACTCCAGTCGGGAGCCTGGTGAAGGGCGGCGATTTAGGACGGGGTGCCGGTGACAATCAGGGAGGAGGCAGCTGACTCGTCACACTTACTTAGGGCATTTTTGCTGTCAGAAGTTTTTCTGGATTTGGAAACCCCATACATGTACAGAAATGCAACTGGGGAAGCAACCATCAAGCTAGATGTGAGCTACAGCAATGCAAACAGGCCTTTTTTAATTTTCCAGAAGTGGTTTAATGGGGTTTCAGTGCATCCATTTGAAGTTATTATCATCCTGTCCTATGTTGTCCAAACCAGACATCATCATTAAGGAAGAAGTTCTGTCAGATGCAGTAAGAAAAAAGTGGATTTCTGACAACACATAGAAAATGTGTCTTGCAAGGAAGCAAAAAGCAGAGACTGAGAGCTACCCACTGATTAAAGAGGTTCTATTTGGCAGTGGAAAAAACAACTCAGAATGTGGAAAAGTTATCAGTAACTTACAGTTTTAAGTTTTGTTAATTCATCATTAACCAGACTTACATTTTGTTGGGGTGTATGTAGAACATCATATATTTTTCATAAAATTAAATAACACATGGAAGCCAAGAATGCTGAGGAAGGTTACGTTTTAATAGATTATCAGCTCCAGAATCAATAACGCACAACATAAAACTGATATACGGACTTAAATTTTAACTATTGTCTTGGAAAAAATTATCACCGTTGTTTTAATATGAGCCGCCATCTTGCCAATATCATCTCGTTTCTACGTCTCACCTGATTCTGTGTGATTTTGGACAACTTCAAGTTATGCCCCCTTCTTCAAGTTATGCCCCTCTCTTGCAGTCTGCAGAGATACATGCTTGTTTTTTTTTTTACAAACAAGACGCAATTTTTTGAGTGTAAGATATTCCACAACAGATCAAACAATAACTATCCCTGAAGAAATATGGATTTATAAAAGGATTTTTGCACAGGTTCTGCTGTACGCATGGTATAAATCTGAAAACTTTTGTGCATATGCTAAATCTAGCTTTTGTGCACGTACACTTTTAGGTTTAGGAAATTTATGGAAAGTTTTATATATGAGGCTACAGGATTTTAACCAACCCACTTCCAATATTGGAAATCATGCAAAAAAAAAAAAACGTAACAATATCATGCATTGGCTTCTTTTTTAAATATCTTTAGTTTAATTTCCTTGGAAACAACACACACAATCAGCCCTTTTCTAACAATCACAACAAAAACACAAAGCATAAACCGTAGGTGCACTCAGGGCGTGTCCAAATCCACTTTTGCTATTTTAACAATGGAAAAATGGTTGGCGTTCCCGGGCGCATGGTCTAAACGGGTTGTACATATATATATTTATTTATTTAGCATACAAAATAAATCTTATGCATTGCAATCCTTTAATTTTTCATATTTGCCATGTTTGTGTGCTGCTGTACGTCCCTGTGTTTAATAAGCAGTGTGTACGCTCTTTAAATAACAAAGAAAAAAACATTGCGCCAGTCTTTAGACCAGGTTCAAGTTGGTCTATGGCACAGTCTATTTTCAGCTCCTTAAAATAGCATTGTGCCAGCAATGCACCTGAACACACCTCTTTTGTAGACCAGCACGCCCATGGGCGAAAAAAATTAACGCAAATGCATTTGCTAATTAAACGACATGGCGCCGGACGGGAAAATGCAAATGGCGCCGGACTGAAACTAGCAAACACACTTGCGCTCCGCTTTGCGTCGCATTGTGCCGGGTGTATTATAGGGCCCATAGTCATAAAATAGCTACTATACAGGAATAATATGACATCAAGCACCCTTAAGCGTAGTTCACACTACAGGATTTTAGGCAATATTTAAAGGGATAGTTCACCCAAAAATCAAATTATGTCATTAATAACTCACCCTCATGTTGTTCCAAACCCGTGAGACCTCCATTTCTCTTCAGAACACAGTTTAAGATATTTTAGATTTAGTCCGAGAGCTCTCAGTCTCTCCATAGTAACTGTGTGTACAGTATACTGTCCATGTCCAGAAAGTTAAGAAAAACATCATTAAAGTAGTCCATGTGACATCAGAGTCACGGGTCAGTCTGTTGTTCGGTATCTGGCTCTGTTCGTGTTCATCTTCAGTTCTCTCTTCACAGCAGTTCAGTCAGTGTACTGTTTGAGTAAATGAATTACTCCGGGATATTGGTTTGTTTGAACTCAGAGGGAGTAATAAGTCTCACATTTGATTATTCCTATCCTGAGTGCTACTCCATAATCCAGTCATATTAGTTACACTACCTAGTGACTAAATACATCACATTGTATTATCACCAGTGACTAGATTATGAAATTCCACTCTGAGGGATTACTGGACCAAACATCTCTCTCCTTTTTTGACTAGGAGCAAGTAAAAGATCCAGTCTCCCTAATTCCTTTTTCTAACAGTACACAATGTTAAAAGCGTGAGCCTGCAATTGGTTCAGCACTTGCCTGTGGTTATCACAGTTATGTATAAAATAAATAAAATACATACATTACAGGGTATCCAGGGTATGGTTCACCCTTAGACATCTTCATCATCCTCAGAGTCAATAGAACTATCGTCAAAAGTTTGCTCATTTAAGTTCAGTTTGTTTAGCCATGCTTCATAATATTCCTCCAGACTCCTTTCAATGATCCTTTGTTGAGTATTCGGGACTTTTATCAGTTCCATTTGCTTAACAGTAGCATTGACGATTAATGATCTTAATAAAGGTAATACACAGCAAAATAATAATCCTCCTATTAATATGGCAACTCCTAGAAACATTCCTAGTTTAACAAACCATGCTTCCCATGCTCCAAATTTCACATCAATCCAATCCCAAATGTGTTGGTCTCTTCCGACATTTGCTGTAATTTCATTTCTTAATTTTTTAATTTTTGTTATAACTTCACTGAAAGCTCCTCCAGGGGCGGTGTTATTTGGGATAAATCACTGATCTAAATAACACTGATCTCCAAACATAACACAAACTCCTCCCTTGTCTGCCAAGAGCCAATTAAGAGCCTGTCTGTTTTGCCATGTCATTCTACTTGTTGCATTCACTTGGTCACCTAATAAGGTTAACGCCTCATCAGTATAATTAATGAATCTTTGTTGATTATAATAGATATAATTAATCCACTCTGTATTTTTGTTTGGTGTCATCCAAACCAGGATTGACTCAAAACCTCCTTTTATTTCACTTCTTGCCTTGAATTTATTAGGAATTCCTCTTGGCTGTCCAATTGAGTCTAAATATACATTGGGGTCTGGCTCGTATCCTCTTTTAGTTCTATTGTCTTCCTTGTTCGTGCTCTGTTCTGTTCCCCATTGTGCCATGCTAACTTCTTGAAGTAACCGTACTCTTACACATATACCTTTCCATCCAACTGGTAAAGAAGGCAATAATATTTCCCCTCCACAGATCCAAAAGAAATCTGCTATTATTAATGATTGATCTTCATAAATTTCTATTGGAGGTAAGGCTATAGTTTGATTTTCACATTTTTCAGGTGCTATCTTATTTCCTTTAGTTGTTCCGAATGCTAAAAGTTCTGGAGCTCTAGAAGGAACTCCTGATTTCCAAGAATATTTCTTATCTATATACCAAATAATAGCACATCTTCCTTTGAATTTACCCACATCTTGGGTTCCTTTTGGTTTATGGAAACACTCATATTCTTGTTTATAATCTATGCTATACCATTTTGGAATCTCTACTTTTTGTTTTTCAATTTTTATATTTTGACCAATATCTGAATACTGACACCAGGATCCCCAGAGTGGTCTAAAGAAATAATCTGTTAATTTAGGATTTCCTAAAAATCCAAGGCATTCAGCAATACAATATGGCCTGGTAAAATCTGTTAAATGACAAAAGTTTCTCCCAAATTGGGCACATTTTCGGTAGTCATATGGATTTGGTATGGCTATTACTTTGTTTAACAGAGATTTGGAGCACAGCAAGCAATTTTCTTTTCCTGTTTCTTTAGCTGTAAAGGCTGCCCATTTATACCATTCATTATTTTGGGCTGTATTGCCCATAATGCATCAATTTGACTAACGTCTTCATCACCTTGAACATCATAATCTCTCTACGATTTTTGATTATCATTGGTTCTGTTGAGTTGATCACATTGTCACTTTTGTTCAAAGGTTGTAAAGTCAATTGAAGGGAAGTCAGGTTGCTTTCTATCGGTTGAGTTTGAGTCTGCATTATGAGATGCATTAGGCATAGGATGGTCTTCAGACATGTTGTCAGACTTATTCTCTGTCCTCTCCAGTTTGTCTGACAGGAGGAAAGAGCTCTCGTCAGTTTGCACTTCATCATGTGTCTCTGATTCTCCCTCATTGCTCTCAATATGGCACAGGCATGGGTCGACCCGTAAGCATTTCATGCAGTGTTAAGTGCGTGTTCCTGTTAGTTTGCATGCGATAGCTCATTAGTGCGAGCGGTAATGCATCAATCCAATTAAGTTTAGTACTTTCACATATTTTGTTTATTTTGGCCTTGATAACTCCATTAACCCTCTCCACTAACCCTTGTGACTGAGGTCTATAAACGCATCCTAGTCTCTGTTTTATTCTTAATTGTTGCAACACTTGTTTCACAGTTTTTTGTATGAATGCCGACCCATTATCTGAACTTATTTCTGATGGAATTCCAAATCTAGGAATTACCTCTCTTGTTAGAAATGTAATTACTGTTCCTGCTCCAAGATCTGCGGATGGTACCGCCTCCACCCATCTGCTAAACCTGTCTATGATAACAAGCATGTATCTTTTGCCTTGTACACGCTTTATCATATCCACATAATCGCATACAAGATGTTTAAAGGGGCCTTCAGGTGTTGTAATATGGCTTATTGGTGTCACTATGCCTTTTCTTACATTGTATTTAGCATATACTTCACATGTGGACAAAAATTAATCCACCATTGCATATAAATAAGGAGACCAATATCCTTGCTGTTTAATTTTTCTTACTACTTTTCCCCTTGCAAAACCATGTGCATCTGTAATAAGAATATTCAACAGTGAAGTAAGTGCAACAATGTGTCCTTCAAGTGTACGCCAGATCTCCTGTGAGTCTTTTTTAGCTCCCCTTTGTTGCCACATTGATTGTTCATAGGGGCCTGCTTGTTGTTGAATTTCGAATAATGTCATCCAATTGAGGATGAGGTTCGATAAGTACAACAGGTGCTAATACTGCTAATACAGGGTGTCAAGTAGCTAATACTGCTACTTGACACCCTGAAGCTTTTTTAGCTTCTAAATCTGCTGCATTATTTCCTTTGATGACATAGTCATTTCGAAAGTGACGAAAGTGACGTGACATTTCAGCCAAGTATGGTGACCCATACTCAGAATTTGTGCTCTGCATTTAACCCATCCGAAACACACACACACACACACACACACACTGTGAACACACAACCGGAGCAGTGGGCAGCCATTTATGCTGCGGCGCCCGGGGAGTAGTTGGGGGTTCGGTGCCTTGCTCAAGGGCACCTAAGTCATGGTATTGAAGGTGGAGAGAGAACTGTACATGTACTCCCCCCACCCACAATTCCTGCCGGCCCGGGACTCGAACTCACAACCCTTCGATTGGGAGTCCGACTCTCTAACCATTAGGCCACGACTTCCCGACTTCTTGTGTGCTTGACATTTGATTATTGCTAGTCGTTTTGGTAGCATCATAGCAGAAATCAATTGCCCTATTTGTTCACTATGTTGGATGGGAGTCCCATCACTCTTTTTGAAACCTTTGTTTCCACACTGCTCCGAATAGATGACATACACCATGAACATACGCTGAATCTGTAAAAATGTTAGCAGTTTGTCCTTTTGCTAACTGACATGCAGTTGTGAGAGCTTTTAATTCTGCTAATTGAGCAGAGCAAGGCTGTACACAATGTTGTGATATCACAGATTCAAATTCTTGTTTTTCTTCACTACTGAATATCTTGTATGATTTCCTTCGTGATCCCTAAAGCTGGAACCATCTACAAAGTAAGTTACTTATGCTTCAGTAATAGGTGTTGATTCTAGATCTGGTCGTAATTTAGTAAATGCCAAGGACTCATTCACACACTCATGAGGTTCTCCTTCGAAAGCCAAAGGAATTAATTCAGCTGGATTAACTGTATGGCATCTTTTAATGGTAACATCTGGATATGTGAGTAAGGAGGAATAGGCTAGAATTCGAGCTTGTGTCAGAACAAATTTCCCTTGTTCTATTAATTCCACAACTTTGTGATGGGTATATATTGTTACTGGATACCCCATAGTTATTGTGGATGCTTTTTCATAGGCATAATACACTGCAGCTAAACCCTGTTGGTAACATGGTGGGTATCCCTGGGCTACATTGTCTAACTTTGTGCTGTAGTATGCTATAGGCTGTTTTTTCCTCCCACTACAGGTCTCTTGCATTAATACAGCTGATGCATAACCATCAACTCTATTTGCCACGTATAGATGAAACATTTTATCATATTCTGCCATTCCCAGGGCAGGGGCCTGTTGTAATTCTTTTTTTATTGTTTCAAATGCTAGTAAGGCATCTGTGTTCCATTTTAATGGATTGCTTAAATGTTGTAATCCTGCTTGTTTCATCATTTCTCTCAAAGGCCCTGTCTTTACTGCATAGTCTTCTATCCAATCGGCACTAAAGCCCGTCATTCCTAGAAAAGTCATCATTTGTCCTACTGTCTGAGGTAAAGGTGTTTTACTTATACCTTCTAACTGAGCTGTAGCTATAGCTCGTGTACCAAATGCAATTATTCTTCCCAAGTATTCCACTTGAGGCTGGCAATACTGCAATTTGTTTTTAGACACCTTGTGTCCTCCTTGTGCTAATTTTGTCAACTCCTTAATTGAGTCTTTGTGACATTGTTCTAGTAAGGTAGAACAGATAATTAAATCATCGATGTATTGTAATAGTGTACCGTCTATTACGAGGTCTTCTAAATCAGCCTTCAGAATCTTAAAAGTAAAAGTCAAGTATTTGGCATCAGGAGGGACATTTGACAGTAAAGTGTGTGGGTTTGGTACCTCAGCTGGCATATCTTCCGTTATTTCATTTATTGTTGGTAAATCATGAACAAGTCGCCATCTGTTTTTGTCTGATTTGATTACAGGCATAATTGGAGTGTTACAGTAACTAGTATTTTCCACAATACCCCTGCCTTCACTAAGCCTTCAATTGTGTCCTTTATTCCTGCTTCCGCATCTGCCCGTAAAAGGATATTGTGCTTTTCTAGGCAGACGTGCATTTGGCTTAAGTTGAACTCTTACTGGATTTGCTGATTTTATTAATCCAATATCTGTCATGTTGAGACCATAGTTCAGTTGGTACCTGACACTCCATTTCCTTAAATAATTCAGTCTCATTTGTGTTTATTAAATCAGATGCTGTAGTCATCTGTGTCACTTTCTTTTGGCTGATAACTACTTCCTGTGGAATTCCCATTTTGATGTAATTTTTGTCAGCTGATTGAAAAATCAATGGGTTTTCTGTTGATTCCCATTTGCTTTGTTCTGCCCTTTTCATCATTGGTCCTAAATCTTTCGCTTCCCAATTTCTTCCTACATATACTGCAATATGCGGGACAGAGTTATTTACATTGAACCATTTTTTGACAAATTCACCTTCTGGTATGTTCTGCCCCCTCATGAATATCAGGAAGGCGAGTGACAAGCCCCTCGAGGTCCTGTGAAGCCCAGGGGACATACTGTCCCTGCTCACCCTTGATTAAAATAAGGAGCTGTGCGGCCAGTGGTCTAAGTGTCCCTTTATCTCTGCCCTGTTCCCATTTACCGTTATCAAATAACTCCTCTGCCTGATTCTCATCCTCACTACCATAGAACAACTTACTCTTTCCTCTTTCCAACCTATTTACCTCTCTGATCTTTTTCCCTGATTCTCTAATTTTCTCTTCCATTTCTTCTTCCAAAGCTTGTACTTGTGCTACAATATCTCTATCTTTCCTCCTCTTTCTTTCTAATCCTTCCTCAAACCAGGTTTTATCTTCTTGATTAGCTTTCATTTTTTCTAATGCTGTACGTGCTTGCCTGTAACAGTCAAGTTGCAAACTTTCTGCACTTTCCTTTCTGGGTTGCCTCTGTGTTTTTACAGCTGGCTTCTCTTCATCATCAATCTCTAACTGCCCTTCTAACTCTAGTTCTCCTGTTACCTCCACGGTTCCCTTGAGTATTGGGAACTCTCCTTCTACTGGCAGATGGGGGTAGGCTCTGAAAATAACTTTTCTTTTCTCATGTTATCTTTCTCTGCCCCCTTCAGGACTTTCCTAGCCTGCTTTATACTCTTCAACATATCCTCACCTTCTTTTTTAAACAGAGCAATTACTTCTTTCTCTTTTTTTCCCTCTTTGTTTCTCTTTTTCCTCTTTTCATACTGATGCTTTTAGTTTTATAGTTTTTTTATCAGAGTTTCCATTTCCTCACACAATGCTATATCAAATGTCCCTTCCTTTGGCCATTTTGTCGTCATATTTTTTGTTCTCTTCTGCCATTTTTTTGAGATTTTGTTTATTTGTGTCAGGTATTGGTAAGGGAGGAACTCAGGTGCAGACAGGGATTCTCAAACAAAGGGTTTATTACAAAAAGGGGAAAACAAAACCCACGAGGGGGAAAACACGGAGCAAGGTAAAGACTAAATAACTAAAACAGGACTGGACTGACAAGATAAACAAGGACTCAAAATACTAACTATAAACACTCACGGTAATACAAGGACTTCAGCGGGTACAGCACAATCTCACACACAATCACAATTGTAGAACACAGTTGAGGTACAATCACAATGACAGGTACAAATCTCAATGACAATGAACCGACGCAAGACAGAGCACACTAGGAGATCTAAATAGGGGTACTAATCAAGACACGACAGGTGTTACAGATAGGACAATCAAGACACGACTAGGTTAACAAGGGGGGCGGGGCAAGGGAACGAGACAACACAAGCACATGGCCCAAAGACAAGGCCATGCGCTTGTACACAAAACATGGGTCTGTCATGATCCTGCCTCAAGACTAGGAAAAATCAAGGACACGAGGGCAGAATCATGACAGAACCCCTCCCTTAAGGAGCGGCTTCCAGACGCTCCTCAAGGGAACATCAAACACGGGACACGACTGACATGATAGACTGGGACACAGATACAAACCAACAGGACATGACAAATAACAACAAAGGCAAACATGAGTACACAACGGCAGGGTTGGGGTGACAAATCAAAAAAAACAAACAGGGAAGGGGAGGAGGCGGGACCACAAAGTTCATGGGGGACAGACCAGGGCGGTTGGTGGGGTAGGAATCTTAGGAGGACAGGACAAAGGCTGACGACGGGGGGTACGGGCAGGTCTGGGTGGTGAGGGGCGGGGAGGGGTCTCGGAACAACTGACCGGGGGCATGACGGGAGCAGACAAGGGACGCGGGGCAACACTTATGGGACGCGGGGCAAGACTTACGGGACGCGGGGAGACGACATCTACTGGACACGGGGGGACAACATCTACTGGACACGGGGGGACAACATCTACTGGACACGGGGGGACAACAGGACACGGGACACCTACGGGACACGGGGCAACATTAACGGGACACGGGGCCACATCAACGGGACACGGGGCCACATCAACGGGACACGGGGCCACATCAACGGGACACGGGGCCACATCAACGGGACACGGGGCCACATCAACGGGACACGGGGAGACAACGGCTGGACACGGGGAGACAACGGCTGGACACTTAGGACTTCTGGGGACAGGGTCAGGGGACAAAACAGGACTGACGGGGACTTCTAAAATTTGGACAAGACGGGACAAATAATCAGAAAAGGCTTTAGCAGCAAGGATAATAGGCATCTCCTTATGAGAAGAGACCGGCTGTACAAGAGTCTTTGCTGCAGAGTCGGCCGCGGCTCTCTCCTCCGCTCTCACGACTGCAGCTCTCTTCTTTGCCGGCTCGGGCACGCTCACCGCTGCTGGCTCGGGCACGCTCACCGCTGCTGGCTCGGGCACGCCCACCGCTGCTGGCTCGGGCACGCCCACCGCTGCTGGCTCGGGCACGCCAGCTCTCTCCGCTGCTGGCACGGGCACGCCAGCGCTCACCGCTGCTGGCTCGGGAGGAGACAGGGTCACAGGACCGGCAGGCCCCTTCTTCTTCCTCTTCCTCCTCGGGCGCGGTGCAGAGGCTATAGCTGGGTCAGAGGCGGGTTGGGGGAGTTTGGTCTCGGACAGGGCAGACTCGGACGCCGAAGACTCTGAAGCCGACTCCCATGAAAACCGTCTCCCTCGCTTGTTGGGGAGAATGAAGGTAGTGGGAGGTGCCTCAGGACTCTGGGGGGGACTTGCCTGATCCCCCAGGGTTGCCACGGCCAGGACACGACCCTCTGGGACCGTGGGCAGCTGGGTAGGTGGGGACCTCTGGGGCTCCTCTCGCCCGCTCGCTCCGGAACGACCTCCCCTGGTCCCCCAGGACTCTGGGGGGGACTTGCCTGATCCCCCAGGGTTGCCACGGCCAGGACACGACCCTCTGGGACCGTGGGCAGCTGGGTAGGTGGGGACCTCTGGGGCTCCTCTCGCCCGCTCGCTCCGGAACGACCTCCCCTGGTCCCCCGGAACACCACAAGGCGAGAGCCCTCAAAACAATCTCGCTGGCCGGCTGATGCCATCCAGCATTGCCTCCTGTCTGCTGAGTTCCATTGAGGTCGGTTCATTCTGTCAGGTATTGGTAAGGGAGGAACTCAGGTGCAGACAGGGATTCTCAAACAAAGGGTTTATTACAAAAAGGGGAAAACAAAACCCACGAGGGGGAAAACACGGAGCAAGGTAAAGACTAAATAACTAAAACAGGACTGGACTGACAAGATAAACAAGGACTCAAAATACTAACTATAAACACTCACGGTAATACAAGGACTTCAGCGGGTACAGCACAATCTCACACACAATCACAATTGTAGAACACAGTTGAGGTACAATCACAATGACAGGTACAAATCTCAATGACAATGAACCGACGCAAGACAGAGCACACTAGGAGATCTAAATAGGGGTACTAATCAAGACACGACAGGTGTTACAGATAGGACAATCAAGACACGACTAGGTTAACAAGGGGGGCGGGGCAAGGGAACGAGACAACACAAGCACATGGCCCAAAGACAAGGCCATGCGCTTGTACACAAAACATGGGTCTGTCATGATCCTGCCTCAAGACTAGGAAAAATCAAGGACACGAGGGCAGAATCATGACAATTTGCTCTTTACACAGTGGATATTTTAATCCAATTATTTCCACTGGTGTGGCTGTCATATCTTTATTTATATTATTACCACCAAAAATCAACTTTTTAATTTTATAGTCACTTGGTTACAATCTCTTCTTTTCCTTTCACTTAATTTAACTATTTTTACCCATTTCACCCTACTTTTAATTCTTTACTATGTGTCATACCTTTTTGAATTTAGTTTTTTATTTTATCTCATGCATTTACACTTTTTTATTTATATTATTATTTGACTGTCTATTTTATTTGCTCTATTTTATTATCACTTTTTAGATAACTATTTCTAACAATAATTCTTTATTTTTATTTTTTACTTCTCTTTCCTTTTTTGTCCACCTATGTAATACAACTTTAATGTGGAAACTTCCTCCCTTGCTCTCACTCCCACTGCACCGGGCTCAGAAAATTTTCTCCCCTTTCACACAGACATCTAAAATGCAAAACTGTATTATAGATCTCGGTTCAAACTTTATTGATACTATTTTCCTAAACTCATTCACACTTGCTACACTCTTTATTGAGCCAGAGTGCTTATTCTTGCATACTTTTTCCCATTAGCTAAGGGATAATAAGTCATTAATTGTCCTTTTATTATCAAGGCTCATCATACATTCATCCCTCTCAAGTGGATCTGGGTCGAGCCTAATTCTACCAGGTCACACCGAAGTGACGGTCCAGGAATGGTGCTCGACCCTTACCCACCCAATACGGAATTTATTTGTTCATACATTCATCATCGTTCACACATTCATTCGTCCAGACACAGTTACATCCACACAACAAAACACAGCTCTACCTAGAGCTCCTTAAGGGCCCACCTATTCTGACCTTCGAGAATTTTCACTTATACTTTCTGAAAGCGGTATCCGTGGGGCTTTTCCTTGCGATTCCTTAACTAATCTGCTTATCCGTTTATCACTGTCCTTACCTAGGCCCAGCTAAACACAGACCATTGCATACAATGTCTTTCTGCCTACACCATTTTTGTTTTAAATCAAGGTTACCTTTCAAGGCTTTCCTATTAATAACCCAAATATGTGCATGCAGTTATTTCTTCTGTAGTAAAACCCCTTTTTCAATTTAGATATCCTATTTATTTATTTTTTTTCTAAATTTGGAAGAGTAAATTTTAAGTGTCCTTACCACTTAGAACTGACCTCAACCAACACAAACGAATTTTATAAGCAAAAATGGTTACCTTATTTTATGGTGGCCACCCGGTTGTGTTGATCATCGGTCAGCTCAAAAGCAGTCGTCCACTCTGCTACTCTTGTCCAGTCCCATCTGGGGTGCCAAATTTGTGGTGTCTTTTGCCGGTTCTCCGAAGAATCAAACTCAGTCAGGGATTTTTCTCTCAGAAGAAAAGACTTTATTTTAAGCAAAACAACGCCGAGAGCTCCTTGCAAGGAGATCTCTCGAATGTTATTTGGTATCTCCTTATATACACTATATGGGGCGGTTCCACATAGTCAAACTTTTCCTTTATGCTCACAATTTTCATACATCCCTAGAGAGGAGAGGCCCTCTGCTTGATTTACTCTAAACACAGGCCCTCCATGCATGTCTGACCATGTGTTTCTCATCAGTTTTGTACATTCCAGGGCGTAGGCAACTTTCTAATAGATTTTAGACCTATAAGATTTTAATAGAATAATAACTAGCAGCAAAAATGGCTAGATTCACATTGATTATATACTTGATTAATTAAAACCTTACTAATAAAAATCTTCCACATGAACTGGTTCAAGAAGATCAGGTTACATCGAAGGATTCATTCGTGAACAGGATATCACAAACTGCAGTGAACTCTCTCACAACAGACGCGAAAGAGAAGACAATGCTGGATAAAGTCGTAGTTTTTGCTATTTTGTCGGATTACTGTTGTGTTTTCCTGGGCATAGATGTCCATAAGTTATGATCATTCGCAGACAGCCTCAATCAAACATGAGGTGAGAGCGAGCGCGGCTGCACGAAAGGTGCATCATGTGTGCGTCACCTGTCTACTGCCTTCACCGTAAAATGCATTTTTTTATAATAATTTATATATGTTCATGTTGAAATATTTATTTATTCTCAAGTAACTTGCCAAAGTGGCCCTGTCTGAACTGGAAAATGCGTCATAGCATAATTCAAAAACATTCAGGCATTGTTTCTTTTCCTAAATCTTCACTGTCTAACCCTCTAATTATTTGCAGGTTTATTTTACTGTCTTTCCTCTTTAATCACTGTTTTCGCATCTCTTACTGTGGAAAGTAAACAATGGAAGGGAAATTAAAGATTTCATGAATTAAGAATTATTTTGATTTATACATTTGTTCCCTTATTTCAGTTAAATCATGGGTTATTTAGGGAACACAATTAATGAAACAAGGACAGTTGTAACATTATTAAGTCGTGTGAACGCATTAACAGGGATTGAATAGCCTATAGCCTATCTGTCCTGTGTTCCACAGCCCTGCAAAGCACACAATATGAAACAATTATCTGGTGAAATTACTTAGTTACTACATTTCTATTGCTTTCCATGTTGAAGAACTTTTGTGTTGTTTCTATTTTAATGAACGTTTAAAGTTTAAATCACATTAAAAGCTTAATTTGTACTTTGTGAATGAATGATGATGTGTTTTCACAGTCACCGCATGAGCCACACGCAGCCCAACTTTAATCGATCATAGATTAATCGTTGACAATCCCTACTGTTGGCATTTCTGTGCTTTATGAGATGTACAACTTTCTTGTCCATCCCTAAGGCAGTAATAAACCCATCAATACACTGTTTGCTAAGGTAAGAACTATGATTAAAAATGTTATAATTTCCATAATACGTGATTACAAATATAAAACAATCAAACTATCTCCCAAACAGCCAAAAACATTTACCATTTAACCCATAGTTTGTAGCTAAAAAGAACAATTACTTACCTGTATATTTTATGTTTGCTATGCTTCAATGCAGGATTATGTTTAATGAACAAAATGGCGGCGGAACATCAAACACGAAATAAACATTTTGCCTACATTTTTAAAAGTTTTCACTGCTTGGGCATCCCTCATCTGCAGTTTGATTTTTTTTTGTTTTTTTGCCGCCATCACCTCAATCCATCTCGGGAAGAAGTAACTAGATGAGTCAACATGGGTTGTACATTCAAAATTAGAGTGCATTGTGGGAATAAAGTAGTGATCAAATGTTTTCCACTCTTTTTTTTATATTTATTCTTGTTTTTGTGAAACACATTGGTCAACAAAGTTGCAGTTAAATCTACTATGTGAATAAATAAAATGTTGAACTTGAAATTTATCCAGAATTTTCACCTCATAAAATAGTTATGTTTTCCAGGACTGAGATCGGGTTGGAAATGCACACCATTTTTAATTTGTGATGCAATAAGCGTCTTGGAAGATATTCTTATTGCATTGACACTTCTTCATTTATTGTTACAGTTATAGCCTAATGGTCAGATAAATACGATTTTAAATGTGACATTGACATTCCAGTAATGCCAAAAGAATTGCCAATTGAATTGCTCTAAAATATATAGTACAGATAAAATATGTAGCGCCTCTCTAGCGTGCTAAACTATAATGAGAGGTGGCTATCCTGAGTTCTTTAAATATCTTTTAAATGAAATAAGTGAGGTTTCACAAATAAATGTTTGAGTATCTAATGTCACACCCAGGGGCGGCTATGCTTTGACTAAGCCACACCCCTTCTCAACTTCCACCTCGAGGAGGTCCCCAAAGCCAACCCAATGGCCAAACAACACGAGAACAAGTAAGTGATAAAACAATCTTTATTTAAATATTTAAAAATAGCTTGGGGAATAGGGAAAGGGCAATTAAAACTAAACTCTGACTCGGCCCTCCAGATGGGCTATGGCCGGGAAGAGGTCAGGGAGCAAGGGGGCCACGGGGATCCGGGGCGTGGGACTCGGGGCCCGGCCAGAGTCTTAGGTATCCGTAGCGCCCTCCTTCTTCCTCCTCTTCGCTGAATACAACTCACGGTAAGTACTGGTTCACACAGTTCGTTCCTTGGGTGCTCACTCGCTTTCTCTTTCTCCACAGGCAACGGCTGGGACGCAAAGGCACAGTTAATTCGGCTTGGTTTTGCTCTCACCTCTTCGCTGATTGCAGCTCACAGTAAGTACTGGTTCACACAGTTCGTTCCTTGGGTGCTCACTCGCTTTCTCTTTCTCCACAGGCAGCGGCGTAAGTACAGGTTTCCTCTGTCTCTCCTCGCGTTATCCACTCTCTCTCCTCCTCTCTACAGGTATCAACTTGGACACAAAACACAGTTACTCTGCTTTGGATGGCTTTCACCTCTTTGCTGGACACAACGTACCGTAAGTACAGGGTTCGCTCTATTCCTCCTCGTGTTATTCACTCTCTCTCCTTTTCTCTCCACAGGTATCAACTTGGGCACAATAGCACAGTTAGTTTGCTTTGAATGACTCTCACCTCTGGGCTGAACACAGCGTACTGTAAATACAGGTTTCCTCTGTTTCTCCTTGTGTTACTCACTCTCTTTTTCCTTTTCTCTCCACAGGTATCAGATTGGACACAAAGCACAGTTAGTTTGCTTTGAATAGCTCCCACCTCTGGGCTGAACACAGCGTACCGTGCTATCTCCGGAGATCTGAAGCACGCTCACAACATATACTGTACTGAACTAGGCTAGAACCAGCAGTCTCCTTGTCCTCCCGCGACGGAGTGCGTGAAGGCGGGGGTTTATCTGACAGGACACACGGCAATACACAGCAACCCACAGCAATATACAGCACCACGTCAAAATTTTAGGTTTTCACAGCACGAAGACTCACCCACCACACTCAGTGTACGAAAAGGACACCCGTCTTCCTTCACTTCGCTTGGTTCGGATCTGGCGATGGAATATGCGGCCTAGCTAGTGATGTCGTCGTTGTGACTACTTCAATAAGTATTCCTTCGGCTCTCCCACCACGCTATATTAGGGGTAGGGCCGCCCTCCTCCTCCTGGGGAGATCTACACAACGCCAGGTCAATATACAGGGCACTTTCGGCTTGCTCTTAGTACTCACATCAATGCCACTTCTAATCCCCTTTTTCACGTCGTCTCAATTCGCCGTATAATCCGTTCACTTCTCAACCTTTAAGGTTCGCGATGTCTTCACAATCATACAATTCCAGCCTGAGGGAGAGAGAGAGTTAGACAGCCACCAGCAGCGCACCAAGACGGGCACGACACAGTGCTTCACACACACCAGAAAGAGCTCCCAGACTGTGAAATAACTTGGCCTTAAGTACTGCCTTGTCCAGCGTATCCTCCAATCACCAACCGCTGTCCCTAACTAGGCACAGGTGCATCGAATTCCCTGATTTTCCCTCTTACGGCGCTACCGGACGTTCCGGTGTTCTGTATGAAATAATATTCCCCTTTTAAATCACAATTTACGCAGTAATATTCACACTTTAACAGGAAATTAAAAGTCTTGGAATTACTCTTCTCCAATAAACAATTTCACATTTAACCCAAATTTTACTCTTTTTCTTAGTTAACTGAAAATATCGAAAGAATCAGTAACCACAAAGGTTTTAAAAAATATAAAACAGATTTACTTAGAAAAGAATGTCAGAAATTAAATCTGTCTGTTACAACTCACTTTTCACATAACAGCTGCATTTAAATTCACAATAAACACATAAGGGCCCAAGAAAATAAAATAGCCGGCAAAAACCTATCTTAAAATGAAATACCCTTCAAGTGTTCAAATGATGCAGGCCTGAATGTAGATCGGGTACGTTGTAGCCTTAAACTCAATGGCTGTTTCACCATAAAGGCCAAACAAACAAATTGTAACTTTCTTCAATGTGCATGTAATCTCACGTGCTTCGGATCAACGGCGTCAGCAGCAGAAGACAGGTGGAGAGGATTCGTGATGATGAGAAGAATGATGAAGAGAAGGTACACACGGTTGACGATCTCAGCAAAGTTCATCACTCGACAACGCTATCCGGCTCCGGGAAAGTCTTTGATCATCGTCCGTTTCATATTTTCACACAGGCTTAACTAATTAAGGTCGCTGGCCGCTAGCTTATCAGCAAAGTCCATGTAAAACACTAACCACTAAATCAGCACTGAAACATATGTCTGTCGTAACGGATGAGTTTTTCACTCAAACAAACAGAACTATCACCACTACTTGTATAAGTGTTCGTGTTGAACACTTTAATTTTCAGGTGCCTTACATTAACAGCAACCGTCTTTTTTTCTCCGCACCATCTCACACACGTTCGTCTCACTCACGTCTGTCCCCCACTTCCTCCTTACCCTTGACCTCACCAGTGATTGGCTCATACACAAAACTTTCAGGAATAAAATAAATTCACAAAACATTTGTGTAACTCTTTATTACTATTGTCACATGCATCTTTTAAACATTTTCATTATTAACCAACAAACATTTTACATATTAAATGCTGTATACCATAAATGAAGATTACACCATATGTATTTCTCTCATTGAGCAAAATCAACATTTCTTTGCCAGTCAATGAATTTTAACCTTTTTTTTTTTTTTTTTACCTTAAACTATTTATTAAACTATGAAATTAATTATTAAAACTAGTACATGTTATACTAAAGAACATTATTTCAACTGGGTTACAAATATATAGTACAGAACCAGGTAAGTTAAACTCCATGTTATATACAAAGTGTTTTGTAACATGCATACTATATAGATTTTTATGAGAAATCAGGAGATATGCAACCACATCTAAATCCATTAAGCTTTAAAAAATGCAGCTTCAGACAATGTCTTAAGGGGGAAAACACCCACACAACAGAGGAAGAGGTTTCTAATGACAGAAACCAAACCAGTTATGATACTCAATGGATGTGGATTAACATTCTGTGGTTAAAGTTAAAAACATTTATGAATGAAGCTTTAAAGAAACACATACATGCACACATAAAACTGAAAAGAGTCATGTGATCGCTGTTGGTGTGCAGCTGAGTTCACATCATTCACCACCATTGCTTTCTCAATTACACATGACTTTTTTTGGACACACTCATCAGTCAGCTCTTCTATTGTCTCTCAGTCACATATTCAGCACAATGATGTTATGTCAGGGGAATGTCTTTAAATTCTAATCAATCGTTAATTAGTTTGTGAATTATCATAAGTAGAGAATTTTAACATTTAATCTGCTCAGTATATTTTTTTTACAACACTACTACATTAATCACGGACGAGGAAGAACTGAACAGACAGGGTATTTGAACACACAGGAGGTAATCAGGGAACAGGTGGGGATCAATCAATTAACAAAACAAGAACAGGAAAAAGAACAAATAAGGAAACGGAAAGTCCTTCAAAATTACAGTTCGCCTCCTCCCAGAATGGTGCGTCTTCGGTGGAGCAGGTGGGATGCCAGGCCACGGTGGAGACGAGGGAGCTAAGAGCCAAAGCGGAGCCGCTGGTTCGAAGGACCGAGGAGGAGTCCAGGGCTCAGAGGCTGGAGGCGGAGACAGGGAATCCACACGCCAAGGCGGAGCTGGAGACTGGAAGTCCATCAAGCCCAGATGGCGCAGACTGAGGGTGAGCTGCGGGACTGACTGGCACCAGCGGAGATGAGGTCGAGGAGCTAGCTGGTCTAGGAGGAGATGAGAGAGGGAGGATGGGAAGAAACACAGGAGGATAAGGGCTGGACAGAGCCAGCAGAGAAACAGGAGATACGAGGCTGGATTGAACCAGCGGAAGTTGAGCAGGGGAACTGGCAGGTCTAGGAGGAGGTGGGAGAGGGAGGCTGGGAGGGAATACAGGAGGATCAGGGCTGGACGGAACCAGCGGCGAAACAGAAAATTCAGGGTTGGGCAGAACCAGCGGAAATGGAGCAGAGGAACTGACTGGAGGAGGTGGGAGTAGGAGGTTGGGAGGGAATACAGGAGGATCAGGGCTGGACGGAACCAGCGGAGACAAAGGAGATGTTATAGAAATTAGAGAGCGAGCGGTTGGGGAAGTGGGTAAGGCACGCCAGATCTAGAAAGTCCCTAGTATGGTCCTCCAGCAAATGGTCCAGTTGCTCCAGGCACAGGAGTTGGACAGCTGGGATGGCCATTCTGAGATGCAGGAAAACAAAACACAAAACAGGCCTTGATTCTGATTGGTTGATTGGAATGTTGTTCCTGGATCAACAAGGATACTGATCCGGGAACATATTGTACTTGGTGAAAACACGTTCACCGTTACGATACATGTATTCGTATTAAACTGTTGTGTACCAGACTTTTGGTTTGGTATACATTACAAATTGAACGTTAGACTAATCCTATTACAGCACATTATCCTACTTGGTTAGACTAGTCTGAGCAATCATAGAGAGTGTGTTCTTTCACTGCATGATTCAGTCGATTAAAATCCATTTAGAATGATCACAAAATCCAACATATGGGGGCAGAAAATTTATATATTTGCGTAATTTCATATAGTTAATCAATATTACAGAAGAGTGCCATTTTTTCTCTTAAAAAATCAGAATGATTACAAATTATTTTTACAATAGTTCAATAAGTAAGAAGTTTAATCTAGCATATTGCCTGTTTTTTGCTCAATTTCAACAACAAAACTAAATTCAAACACAGCCACAGCGCTTTTTTGTGTTTCTCTGAGCAACATGATGGTGTTTCGTTCCTGAATTAATCAACTGTTTAAATGATTCGGTTCAATCGCAGTGACTCTCTTATTAACAAGAGAATTGCTGCCACCTACTGGCACCTACTTTAATTTCACATTTAAAGTATTTTTTTTATATTTTAAAAGTTGCCAATGTTTTATGTTTGAAATATCAAAACATTATTTATGCATTTGTAACTTCAGGTTAACGCATTACATGTCCTTCAGAGCAGCATTAAACAGTGTGTAAAGACATCTAAATTCTGGTCAGATGCAACTTCTGTGTTTTCTCTGCATTGCAAATATGAATTGATGACTCTATTTAATGACTCTATTTGCTTGGTAACAGCCCAAATGTCTTATTGACTCAAAACTTACTAGACTCAAAGGGTGATTCACACTAAAAAAAATTTAATAAAAAATAAATAAAGACTTTATTAAGGTAAAACGTGACGATAAAAGGTTCAAATCAATTTAAACTTGACAGTAGGCTACATCAGCTGGATTACTTTGTATCATATCAAACCAAACCGTGAATTTTGTGAACTGGTACAGCCCTAATGTTAACTTAGCATGTTTCTTAGCATGGTAGAAGAACATCATTGAAGAGCAGGACTGCACGATTAATCTGAGTCTGACTAAACCAAAGCTGAAGCTGAAGCTGAAACAGACTGAGGTAGTTGTAGCGGCAGCCAGTAACCGCTAAGAGACTGAGTAGAGGGAGTAAATGATGACGCGTTTCCACTGCAAATCCTGTTGATTTATTGTAACATTGAATAACAGTAAAGTAAACAAAACAATGAAATGAAAACGGTCAACAGAAAGTGAGCGTCCCAGCTACTCACTCCCTTCCTAACTTCCTAACCACAAGCAAACTAACAGATAAAATGCACCTGTGTCAAGTGACATCACAGATTGAAAGTGAATTTCAAAATAAAAGACATCAATCCAAACCTGGCACCTACAGTAGTGCTTCACAAATACCACTGTCTGCAATGAAACATCTTTGTTTTTTTTTAATTTCATGTAATGGTCATGTAATGCATCACAAATGTAATGGTTTTACATTATTAAAGTTGTGGTTGCATGTGCATTAAGAATTCATTATGTTTAATGCATCTTTGTTCATTTGCTCTTTCTTTCAGCTCATTATCTGACAGAATCACTCTCCATTTACTGCCGTTTCTGGAGGGAATTCAGACTATAAAAGAACAACCATCAGCTCACAGACACCATCATCTACTGATGAACATCTTCAAGACACAGTCTGATTCAGGTAAGATCAAGTGTTGTCTCATATTGTCTTGAATATTGTTTCATATAGCTTCTCATTTTAGGGGTTGTGTTCCATAATGAGGCGATCAGCTCATAAACATCTAATAGCTACACATATTTCTGTTTCCTGAAGAAAACATTGAGTTCACAAAGCAGCAGGAGAAGTCAGAGCATTTGTGCTTTCTCTTAGTGTTCACAGGTTTCTGACCGAGGAAATGAAAAGACTGTGAAAATAAACTAGAAAGCGTTTTTAGTGTACTCAGGTAGTTGAGGCAAAATATATTTTTTTAAAGATTTTCTCTACCATTTTTCAGCTTTAATTACAGTTTACCAATCATTCTAAGTCATTTACTGAGCGTGTTTAATTACATCACATGATCTCATCATCTGCTTCTGTGGATTCCTGCATGAAAAGTCTAAGTCTATAGTCTTATTTTATTTCTCATTGATGTTATTGTGTTCTGTTCACCACTCTCTCGTCTTATTTCAGTAGATGTTATAACTGCTGCCCAGTCATCTTGATCCTTACCTGACAGTAAGATCTCACAATCTCAATTAGAAATGTTAGAGTTAAACTTGCCTACATGGACTAAAAGTTTATTCACTTTTGTTTGCATCTCAACAATGTTCTCTATCAGACCAACAACATGGAAGTGGAAATGTGATGCTAAAAGTTCTCCTTTGACTTCTCTCTGGAAGAAGAAACACAAACCAACTGAACTGGCCAAGTTCTGTCATAAATGTAAGTAGTTCAATATATATTTCTTTTTTACTTAACTATTTTATTGAAGCAATATTACACTAGCAGCTGTGAAACTGAATATTCAGAACAACATTCTTACAATATTGTTTGGACAGAGGGATTTTAAAGTTTATTTCAAGTTAAACTCTATTCTTTTTAATGTATGTGATTTTTTTGATGTATAATGTACTTTAAGCATTTTACAGGGATATTTCACCCAAAAATGTAATTTCTCATTCACTCAAGCTCATGTTTTTCCAAACTCTCAAGACTTTGGTTCACATTCAGAACACAGATGAAGATAATTTAAGTTGTGTTTTATAGTGTCTCCTTTTTCTATACACCTTTTACCTGTTTATTTATTATTCTCAGGTAGGTAAGGAAAGTCGACCCTGGACAAAACTATAAGCATTTCAAAAAAACTTACAACTTGCTCAGTAGACTTCCCTGTGGTCAGTTCTTGCTTACGGCTCTTAAATTACTACTCTTGCAGACCATAACTTGTCAATAATATAATATAAGTTTTATCAAAGTTAACAAAAGTTATATCAAAGTACATTAGTAAAGTTAAAAATCAAGGTATGATCAGCTGGTATCAGGCGTCGAGGGATACTGTGCTTCTTCAGTATCCGTCGGTCGAGTCTCTCTCTCAGTCTTTTATACCCAGACGTCGAACGCTGGTTCTTCTGATGTCATCACCTGGAGTGCTGCCAACTCATCTGCCGAGGCTTTGTTGTTTACGTCACATTGCTTTAGCCCTTTTCCTCTTCTTTTTCCTCTTAACCGTCTGTGAAATACACCTTAACTACTATATTGTCCATTTATCATAAAAACTATTTCTAATACATAAGTGTTTCTACTCTAAATCAGACACTACATACATTTCATGCACGTAAGCAGTTTTCTTAATGTTAGTGAAGTTACACAATACATTTTCCATATAGCATTAATCACAGGGTTACATCTTTGTACTTAAGCAAAAGCATTATTACTACTTAGGTTACAGTGCATCTGTTTATAGCAAATTAAGCATTAATCAAGACAGTAGAATTGCAAAATCATCATCTCCATTAACAGTTGAGAGATTTCTGTCCCTCCACTGTGAGTCAACACAACTAACAGGTCATAAAGGAACCCAGATGAATTGGGCGGTTCAGTCTGCATCTTCTGAAGAGACTCGATTGCTTTATATGATGAATCATAACTCCTTCAAAAACAGCTAGAAACCTTGGAGTTATGATTGATGATCAGCTGACTTTCTCACACCACATTGCTAAAACTGTCCGATCCTGCAGATTTGCTGTATTCAACATCAAGAAGATCAAGCCCTTTCTTTGGGAACATGCTGCACAACTCCTTGTTCAAGCTCTTGTTCTGTCCAGGCTGGACTATTGTAATGCTCTCTTAGCAGGTCTTCCAGCCAATTCTATCAAACCTTTACAATTAATTCAGAACGCGGCAGCAAGATTAATTTTTAATGAACCGAAAAGAATACACGTCACACCTCTGTTTATCAATTTGCACTGTTTCATCAAACAGTGAGAGATGCATTTCCCAAAAGCTTCGTATGTCTTAATAAGTTCATAAAAACGATCGTGCGACTGATTTTATATTATGGTCTGTTTCCCAAAAGTATCATAACTTAAGTAGCACTTGAAAATCATTGTAGATCTACGGGTGCTCTGGAGTATTGGAAAGAATAGATTGAATAAAAGGCTCTTTTATTAATGCAATAAAATCCCGCCATATAGTGGTGAAATTACTTTCACCTGCAGGACAATTGGCAGATTACACCTTTAACTTGATTAAAGTGCAAAGAGATTATAATATAATGATTATATATATAAATGAAATAATTAAATAGGGCAGAAAAATAGAAATACATCTAAATTAAATGATTGAACAAATAAAATGAATAAAATAAGTAATGTAGTAAATATTCTTCAAAGGGGGGTTGGTATCTGTCAATGGCCAGCTAAAAAATATAAAAACCAAACCCACGTCACAGAACCGCTGTGTGACTCACAGTAGGGGCAAAGAGTGGTGTATCGTTCCTTAAAGAATCAGTCTTTAAAAGACCCATTATTATAGACAACAATTCAATGACCAATTACTATAGACAGCCACTTGATTTTATTCCTGAATTAAAGAATGAAGCAGTTTGAACAAATAGATTGAATAAAAGGCTCTTTTATTAATGCAATAAAATACCTAGTGGTGAAATTACTTTCATAATTCAATTTTCATTTCTATTTCATTTCATTTCAAATCATTTCATTTTGTTCATATTTCTGTATTAAAAATGTTGTATAACATTAATCTTATTATACATTTGTAATTGCTATGTAAATGCACGTACAGCCGTCTGATCGGCATTAAACTGTAAATGCATCTAACAGCTTCTTTAGGCGCAGGTTCTATATCTCTGAATACTGTTTAATTGGTAACAGCCTATTAGTCATATTATTCAAATTTTTTAGATGTGAGAATTTAACATTAAAGATAAAAGGTAAAAAAATTAAAATAAATTAATTAATAAAAAAGAAAATGAGATAAGGTTTATGACACTGGTCTCTGGTTTATTGTTCAAAGTGTTATTTCAAGGTTTGGATATGTTCTTACCTTCAAATTATGACATTGATTTCACATTTGACTACATTCAATCACTGAAACAAGTACTCTGACAAATAGTCCCATAAAGTGCTCTATGAATAAAAAACAAAAACAAAATAGATGTGCTAATTTCTTTTCATATGTCATTTTATTTAAGTTACTCCATAGTCCAAAACGCAACATATTGTCTAAAATAAATGTTATGACTTCATCTGGCCGTTTGTTGAAGAGAAAGAGATAAAATGTAGTAGAAATAAACACGTTAAGAATCCGTAGAAGCAGATGACTCTTATTATGTTTTTTAGGACTATTATTATGTTGTAATGTTTGGTTGACCAATCAGCAGAGAGGGGCATTTAATTCCTCGCTTTATGTGATGCTGTGTTTGTGTTGTAGTCACATGTATTTTGGCAGGAATGAGCATCTGTACATGTACAGTCTGCTTACATTAAGCAGCTGTAAAAGCAGAACAGAGATCTTGCAGATGATCTCAGACATACTGATGCATATATGTCTGCAGTACATTCTCATAAAAATCACTGAAACTAGATCATGTATGTAGTTGAGATTTTTTGAAAACAACCACCTTAAACAAATCTTCATTCCTACATACTTGAAGAAAATACTGTTCTGCGTATGAGCCGCTTCTACGCCGCCCCTTTGTTTTCAGAATCGTGGAAGAATCATAGCCTATATATATATATATATATATATATATATATATATATATATATATTCTAATATATGTGGCATCTAACTAATACCATTACTGTTATTATTAAATTTGGTTCAGCAACCCCCTTTTATTTATTATACAATTAACAAAAGCAAAAAACGGTCTCTAACACCAGCTTGCTCTTATTTTCTTTTATTTTGTTTTCTTTTTATTTATTATAAAAAACTTGGGAAACTTGAGACTTGACTCGGATTTGGAAGTCAAAGACTCTGGACTTGTCTTGAGACATGATGACTTGAATGACTTGAGTGTTAATCACATCATGTTTTCAGTTTGAATATAAAATATATGAATTATTTTAAAAAATAAAGTTGATTACTCAGCTGGAGCGCAGGCTGAGAATAGCGTCATGACTGGATCACGACACTATCATCAGTCATGTCCTCTCGTACCTTACGCACACTGCGCCCACTTAGATCAGATATCACATCACATCAGCCGGAGGGGTACCGAGGGATCGCTTTTGGCTTCAAGAATTTTTTGCAAGATGGCAAAAGAAGAACAGCGCTTTGCAAGACATGAAACATACAAATCTCGGACAGCCAGACGACAACCTCCAATTACGTCTGTCATCTGAAGAGCCATTCTGCCCAGTAAGTGCTTGTCAATTTGTAAATGTTATCTGGTTAGTTGATAGTTAGCTAATGTAATAATAGCTAAAGTAGTCATTAAAGGTTGTATCAGCGATTTCAGGCACAAAAAAGGCACAAACATAAATGATCACATTCATCTAATCTTTCCTAACGATCCGCTAGTAGGCCGTCAAAAAAAACTGTTTCTTGCAGGGGCGGCGCTAGGGCTGGGCTAAGGGGGCTTAAGCCCCGAATGTTTATAGTAAAACATTGAATATTTTGTTACATTGTCTTTCTCATAGAGCAAAACAATTAACCAGAAAAACAAATGTGAATAAGACTACAGCTGCCACGATTACCTAATCATGAAAAGCATATATATATATATGTATATATATATATATATATATATATATATATATATAATATTATATATTCCCTTTGCATTAAAAGGTACTCACGATGTGCTTTTGCAGCATTGAGCATTGTAGCCAATCACAGACATGTTTGGAATCTCTGGAATGAACTCCCCAACTCAATCCGAGCAGCTGAGTCCTTGGCCATCTTCAAGAATCGGCTTAAAACACATCTCTTCCATCTTTATTTGACCCTCTAACTTTAACACTCACTATTCTAATTCTATTCTTAAAAAAGTCTAACTACCTTTCTAATCTTTTTGTATTCTATTTTCTTTTCATTTATTATGCAGTTGTATATGTATGTGTGTGTGTGCATGTGTAAAGACCTCTAACACCAACTTGCTCTTTTCTTTTTTTATTAGGGGCCAAGCACCGAAGGTGCGAAGGCACCTATTGTGTTTGTTGGCGTTATTAGGGGCCAAGCACCGAAGGTGCGAAGGCACCTATTGTGTTTGTTGGCGTTATTAGGGGCCAAGCACCGAAGGTGCGTAGGACCCTATTGTTTTTGTTGGCGTTCTTATTAGGGGCCAAGCACCGAAGGTGCGAAGGCACCTATTGTGTTTGTTGGCGTTATTATTCTTCTTCTTCTTCCACCCCAAGTCTATGGTAGCCCATAGAACCGATTGCGGGAAAGTTGTATAATTTGGCACACTAATAGAGGACTGTCTGAACATTAACCGTAGCAAATTTGAAGTCTCTAACTCAAACTCTCTAGCGCCACCAATTGTCTAAACTTTCAAAAACTTGATGCTAATAACTCTTGAACCGTAAGCCACAAAATGAAAATTCCTGTGATTCCTTGGCTCATGCCGAGTCGAATGGACACCGAAATTCAAAAATCGCAAGGCTTAGTTTTTTCGCTATCGTCAATTGTTCGTAAAACCTACTTTTTCGAACTCGTCCTAGGCCGTTGCACCGATTGTCACGAAAATTGAATCAGATAATCTTCAGACCATGCTGGCAAAAAGTTATGGAATTCAAGTTGATTTCTCAAACCGTTTCCGAATAGCTCATGAACGAATTCTCCGAAAAGCACGTGAACGTGAGGCTATATCTCCGCAACGGTTTGGCCTATTGAGACCAATCTTGGTGGGTCTTATAACAACCATTCCCTGGGACTACCTGCAGTGTTTCGGCGCTGTGCCCCCTAGTGGTCAGGAGATATGAAAAATGCATGTTTTTGCTCATAACTTCTGAACGGTTTTGCCAAAAATCACAAAAGTGGTGTCTTTAGATTCAGTGCATCATTCCAAGTCGAATGATACCGAATTTTCCCAATTGGGCCATTTTGGGCGTCGGCCATTTTGAATTTAGTTGTAAATTGCTGTATCTTAAGAATGAAGTTCCGTATCGTTTCGCAAATAATTACAAAAATGTCCGGCTCCATGCCCTGAATGTACACAAAAAAATTGGGGGCAGCGCCACCTTGTGGTCAATAGTTATAACGATTTTTCGAAAAATGCTAATAACTTTTGCATACATTAGCCTATTGTAACAAAACTGATGTTGATAGATTCCTTGGGTCATGCCGAGAACACCGATACCCCATTTGTCAATTTTGGCAAAATTTCCTGTCCGCCATTTTGATTCATGTTGAAAACCTACTTTTTCGAACTCCTCCTAGACCGTTGCTCAGATTTTCACCAAATTTGATTTGGATCATCTTCAGACCATGCTGGCAAAAAGTTATGGAATTTGTGTCGATACACGTAACCATTTTCAATTAGCGTACCAACGAATTTGCTGGAAAGATGCCAAACTGCATCTGAGGCTGTATCTCTGCAAAGGTTGGAGATATTTACACAAAACTTAATATGTGACATTGTCACATCACATTGACCACGCCACATCATTTTGGTCACAGCGCCACCTATTGGTCAAGAGTAATAAACCAATCAATAACCGCTAATTATTACATTTCCAATAATGCTAATAACTTTTGATTGCATTAGCCTATTATCATGAAACATGTCTCAAAATGTTCCTTGGGACATGCCGACAACATACATACCAATTATGTCATATTAAGCAAAACTTCCTGTCCGCCATTTTGATTCATGTTGAAAACCTTTTTTTTTAAACTCATCCTCAACCGTTTGTCTGATTTTCACCAAAATTGAATCAGATCATCTTCAGACCGTGCTGACAAAAAGTTATGGATTTCGTGTCAATAGACGAAACCGTTTTTGTACAGCGCTGCTTCAGATGTCAGGCATCTTCACAAAATGAGTCTGAGGCTATATCTCTGCAAAGCTTTGTTGTAATTAAGCCAAACTTGTGTGTACCATTGTCTAACATGGAGAATAGGCTCACAGACACTCACACACAGAAATGAAATGGTTCAACTATTATATGAATAATCAATAAGCATGATTACACACACACACACACACACACAGAGAGAGAAGTACATACCCACACATTTTGTTGTATGTAGATATTTGAAATAAATTATAGGTGACACACAACTCCAGTGACATCTAGTGGTCGTAAATGCAATTTATCATACAACACTGTCTCTTTAACCTTTATAACTGTTATATGTTGTCTTAATTTCATTCCAAAGAAGCATACGCAATTTATGTATAATTTCACAGTCTAGATAATAGTACTGCACTGATTTTAAATAACCTAGATATGGCTGACAGTAAAAGAATAGAACAGAATTACAGACACACACAAACATGAAATGTTTAAACTACTATATTAATACTCAATAAGCATGCTTAAACCCACACACAGATGCACACATTTTGTTATATATATAGATAATTAAAATAAATGATGGGT
Source organism: Carassius auratus (assembly GCF_003368295.1). Taxonomy (NCBI): domain Eukaryota; kingdom Metazoa; phylum Chordata; class Actinopteri; order Cypriniformes; family Cyprinidae; genus Carassius; species Carassius auratus. The sequence continues at coordinate 11,125,847 of NC_039270.1, read as the reverse complement.
GATAAAACCTATTGCAAGTCTTCTGTTTTTATGGGCTTCTATGTCATTTTTCAGGTTTCATTGCAATCATAATCTGGCATAATTATAAACATTAGATATATCTGTATGAATAAATTGGTAAACTTTGACTCAATGTGATCTGAAATGCTTGAACAGTAATATTAAATAATAGTAATATACATTTTTTCTAGATGAATCCCTCAACAAGCCCATAAACTGTAATGTTTTAGTCTTTAGTGAGCTCATTAGTGGTCTTCCGGTGACATCTAGTGGTTATAATTGCAATTTTTTATTCAACACTGGGTTTTGAAGCTTTATAAATATTACAGTGTTCTTTTTTACCTAATCTCTGTTAAATTTTGCATGATTGTTTAGAAAAAATACAGATCTAATGCATGTGTGATTATATTACCCCTTTTTTTTTTGCAGTTTAATGCCATTCACAACAGAAATCTTTTGTTTTTTAGGCCTGTTTAACTGTCATAGCACCAGCTATTTTCTGATCTTAATGAAACTTTGCATGCTTGGTGGGTCATCTTTCACATGTTATAACCAAGTTTCATAAAGTTTTGAGTTTTTGTTTCAGTTTTATAGGCTTTAGGTTACATGTGGCCACGGCCCTTTCCTAAATGACCTCTTATAGCTAACCAAAGGACAAAATGCAACATATTTTTGAAAATTATTGATCTAGAGAGTCCAGAGAATATTATTGCAGTGGTTTGATCAAGACTGAACAAAAAACCAGGTGACCCAAAACATTCAAATTCGTGGACCAATTTTACTAAAAAGGCTATAACTCGGGAACAAAATGAGATATCTTCACCAAACTCAGAACTCATATGCATGAACAAAAACTTTAGTCAAATTATTATTATTTTTTTCATATCTGCCACTTGGTGGCGCTACAGGATGAAAAAAAATCAAATGGCTATAACTAAGCAACCGTTGATCCAATCAACTTGAAAATTGATATGGCCCAATGTGGCACAAGTGCTCTATGAGGAATTTCACTTATCTTAAAAAACATGGCCGCCATTGGCCAAACAACTTTAAGCACCTATTTGACAAGGTTAATGGAAGTCGATCGGAACGAAACTCGGTGGGCATGTTCGACTCATTGCCCTAAAGGTCTGTAAGTATTTTGAAAGAAATTGCCCACAACATTGTCACCTCCCACAGAACACAACAAAGCGATTTGATTACAGCGCCACCTATTTTCCAAAAATGATAATGCATCATTTTACTGGAGTTTTACTGGCTGTTTCAATTACACTCTTCCAATAATTGCTTTTCTTACTCGTTGCATTTGGTCTGATGCTCCATGCCATGCTTAGCTCCTCGCTGTGGAACTTTTATTAACGATTTTCAGCCATTTCAATTACAATCATGCAATTATTAATTTCATTATTCATTGTTGCATTTGGTCTGATGCTACATATGCTTAGCTCCTGATGTTGCCGCTGGAATGCTTGGCCCCGTGATTGCTGCTTGCAGCTATATTTCTATCTGTTTTCTTTTTATTTATTATATTATTTAAAATCCCATGCTACGTGTACGGTGTTAACCTAACTGAGACTTGTTATAGCACTTACATATCATTGCTTTTTTTGTTGTGTTTGATTGCTTCCACTGTCTTCATCTGTAAGTCGCTTTGGATAAAAGCATCTGCTAAATGAATAAATGTAAATGTTTATGTTTGCTGATCAGTGTAAATATTTGAACAAAAGCCTCAATTAAATCTGTTTATAAGAAAAAGTGATCACTTCAGAAATTTTGACTGAACCACTCAGTGTTAGTGGAGGGACAGAAATATCTCAGAATTCATTAAAATATCTGCATTTGTGTTCAGAAGATGAATGATTTTCAGTTTGGGAAGACATGAGAGTGATGAAATGACACAATGTTAATTTTTGTGTGAACTATCCCAGTAACATTACTAGGGCTGTCACTTTTAGTTCGAAAATTGATTGCACAGTCGATCAGACCAACCAAAAAAAGTTTTGAAAATGAAAATAAGGAATCGATTTTAACCAAATATGTACACTATTAATTTTAAAAGAATAAAAAAATACAGATGTAAAACAACTCACAAACAAGCAGAAAAATTCGTCCATTATTTGACTTTGAAAAAGCAAACTTTTTTTTTTAGACATGGAAAATCGATTTTACAATCGATTCAATGAACACTTACGTCTTAAAAATCGAAAATGATTTTTTCACAAAAGTGACAGACCTAAACATTACACATCACCCATTGAATGAAAACATTTAGACAGAAGAAACATGTCAGGATATCTGTTTTTACAAATATGAACTTTTTACGTTGAGTTCAATTAAAGAATTTCTTACATAAAACTAACGGCTGGTTTGTTATTTAGTGCTTCCTCTCAGGAGATTGAGAAACAATGGCACAACATAACATCAGCATCAATGACTCAACTGGAGCAGATTCTGATGTATTCTCTAATGAGAACCGTCAAAAGAAAGAAGATTATGCATACTTAGTATTTGTCAGTGTCCTTTCAGTCGTTGAGATCCCAATCATGATCTTAACTCTGATTGCCTTGTGTTTCCTCCTCAAATCTCGACCTGCTGCTTCAGTTTTTGTTAGTCAGTTGATACTCTCAGATCTCTTACAGGTTATTTGTATGTTAATAGGAACAGCAACCTCATGGACACGGACACTGTATTGTGCATATTTCTATTCTCTGATTGTGAGTTTGTATTTTATGGCATGTGTAGCTTGTGAACGATATCTTCTGGTTTCTCATCCTATCTGGTACAAATCCCACCATTCACTCAAACTCTCCTGTTTTATTTCTGTGATCATCTGGTTTATGCCTCTGATCTGTACAGAAATAGATCTCCCTCATATTGATTTTAAAATTCTACCCCTGTGTATAACATGTTTAATTCCCTATATCATAATCATTCTCTGTTTTGTTGGCACTTGGCGAGGTCTTTCTCACTCAATATCACTGACTGCTCTCAAGCGCAAATTAATTTTGGGCAGTTTGTTCCTGGTGCTGTTGACTTACACATTTCTCATTCTCCCTGGTGTGATTATGGTATTTATTATTTTCTTTTTTCCCAGTTTCATTCATTCACTTAGGACATTTTTAAACTTGTCAGTATTGTTCGTTTTTGTGAATCCTCTTGCTGACTGTATTCTGTACTTGTTGATGAGGCCTGATGTTGGTGATTTAATGAAGTCTGTTCACTGCTGTTGTAGATGTCAGAGTTCGAAACACAATCCAGATGAACACTCTGTAGTGAATCCACACAACAGCTGCACTACTGTAGTGTGCTGTATTTCAGCTCAAAAGCCTGAATCTCATTCAATGTACACCTGCGGCTCAGTTTAACCCGCTGCTAAATGAAGAGCACTGCACTACAGTGTATTTAAACAAAATCAATCTTTACATCGCAAACACTCTTCATTTTAAGACAAATTGAGGTTTATTTATTTCAAAAACAAAAGAAAAGTCAATTTTGTGTTTCTGATTCTGCCATGTTTGTGTACTATCAGTAATTAATCATATGATGGAGAAAAGGGTTATGTCTGGTCATAATCTAGTGGAGCTAAGGTTTTACATCAAATGTATTATTAAAGAAAAGGATGTTAGAGCTTATGAAGTGTCAAATATAAAGCAGCACTAGAAAATTGCATGGCAATCTGAAGAGTTTGTTAAACTGGTCATTTAGATAGACTTGTGTTGCATAGATGACTGTATTGTAATGAGACCTTTCTTTTCTATTTTTTTACTATAATAAACTCAGACATCCCAACCTTCAAAAACTAATTTCAGTGAGGTAGTGCCATCCCCAACAGCGCTCAACAGCATTCACTGTTCTGTGATGTGGCTTGCTTTGCAGATTTGAGTGTTTTATTGGGTGGCTCAACATCATAGCAGTCTGTGTCAATGACTTTATTTAGCATGAAATAAGAGATAACTGTTTGGTCTACTTAGCACACATGGGACCAATCATCAGAGGATGCTCATTTGGTTGCAATTCAAAACTTACTATCATGGCCGTAGCCAGGGTTTGAAAATTAGTGAGTTGAGACAGAGATGAAGATGTTTGTGAAAGATGTTTTCTGTTTTAAAAGGATAAAACACTGTAAAATTACACCTTAATCTGTTTATAGCATTGTTAATTTTAACTATAGATTAGGGGTGGATAATTTTACCAGTTATGGATGCAATAATCCATGTTACTATAGTTTTCATTAATAATCATTGCTCTATGATAACTGTCTAGAGCTCTTATGGATGTTTTTAGCATGACTTTATGAAAATGTAATGACTACTGAATAAAATGGCTATTTCATGGCTAGTGTTTGTGTATTTCGTTCTGTAACCTACTTGTTGTACAGATCTGTGTACTAGTGTTAAATGTTACCATTTGTGATAACGTTTATAATAGATAATATCATGATATTATTTGTGTTTCCCTTACAGAATGTGCTATCCTGTCATCCACGCCACAAGAATGCGCTGTTTCTACGTGTATTTAGCTTTGATTTGTAAGAGAAAACAGCGCATCATTGTGGCACGGCTGATACAGGAGAGCATACACATGCTGTGTCCAAATATACTCCCTATCCACTATATCGGGTGTCAGCCATTTTGTAGTGCTGTCCGAATTCTGAGTGAACTACTTCATTCCCTACATTCGTCCACTACTTTTAACCCACAATGCATTCTGATTTTGAGTGTACAACCGATGTACACTCGCTGAAGCACTATTTCCCACAATCCAATGCGAGGCGGCGATAGAAAATGGAAAATGGCGGACGGCAACGCTGGAGGTGGCAACTTTTACAAATGTAAGCAACTTTTTATTGTTTAAAGTAAGTCTTTATAAAGAGATTCTGAATCGAAATTAGACGGGGGTGATTTGTTGTCAAAGTAATACATTTTTAGTGTGGTAACTTTTAAATTTACAACACTGTACTGTATACAACAGATGTTAATTTGGTCAATTTTTCAGTTATGTAAGTGAACGCATATATGTAGAGTTTTGTCTAACGTTACGTCTTAAAAAAAATGATTAATTAATTTGTATTTACTTTAGGGACAGATGAGGATGTTAGCAGTCTTATCCTATAAAGAAATGTTCACGGCCATCTCTTTTTCTGGCCGGAGAATCGCTGCTAAGCATGGATGGGAGTGAGTTTCAAGTATATTTTTTTCTTGTAAATTAATACAGTTGAGGTTTAATTTGTTTGATTGTGTATACATTACGTTATTTTTAATACAGGACAGTGCTGAAGGACATCGGCTTGCTTGGGGTGGTATCCCCTGCCAGAGCCGCCAAAAAAATAGGAGAATTAAAAAAAATAAAAGGTAAGATAATAATAATAATTCCTTACATTTATCCAGGGCTTTTCTAAGCACTCAAAGCGCTATACAAGCGCTATCTCCTCATCCACCACCAGTCCACTATCCATTTCCGTATGGTGGAGCTCTCTGTAAAGAAAGATGGATTTGTAAAGAAATGCATTTCTTTCTGCAAATCTAACAAAAATTTGTGCTGTCTCTCAGTCGATTTAAAAAAGAAAAAAAAAATATACACACATTTTTCTGTAATTAATCATGATTAATTGCATAATATATTGTCTATAGCTAGCTAAAGATCTGCAGAAATATTGTCTAATACATGATATGGATAAAATCCAGGGAAATGTGTTTTTTTTTTTTTTTTTTTTTTTTGCCATATCTGTTCATGTGTGTCATAACTTTGCCCCACTGATGGTCAGAAAAGGAGCAGATGGTTATTAGAAACATTCATGAGACTAAAACAGATGGATTTGTGTTGTTCTATAATTATAATACAACTCTTACTCACCATCATGCTTTAAATTGCCAGATTCAGTTAATTTATGTTGGGTTGTATATAATTTGTTTTAAAAATTATGTTTAGGAGCTAAGGAAGCCACCAACTGTGACTGGGACTGAATCGGGAGAATCCACTGCAGGAACATGGAAATGGTACAACCTCATGGATGAGGCAATAGGTGGGAGGCCATCCATTCAGCCCCCAATCCTAATTGCCTCATCAGAGGAAGACTCCATCGTTCCTGCAGTGAGTTCTCCTGATTCAGTCCCTGAAGAGGCAGAGCAGCAGGACAGGAGCGAGAGTGGAGAGCCAGGGCCAGCAAAGAGGCAGAGGAAAGATCCAGTGCTGGAATTTTTAGAGAGGGAAGCTGAGAGAGGAGAGACTTCTGTATATTCTTGAAATAATAGTTGAAAAAATTTCATTCAAATTTTATTTTAAATAAATAATTATAATTGACACATGAGCTTTTTTTATTACTATTTTTAGCAGGAATATTTATCCTAAGAGAATGTACACAGTTTTAACAATTAATTATATAATTTTCATCAAAATATTCAAAAAAATTAGATTACAGGAAAAGGAAGTGGTACTTCTTATTTTGAACTGCAATACATGTTTTATGTTAACTGTTACTTACATTATTACCTTCATGTCATTCTAACCACACATTGGTTAAATATATCAAACTATAGCATACAAGTGGCTGGGCTTTTTAACATTTTATAAATAATCATGGTGTCTTAGGGCTGGAGGAAGATTGTCGTAATTTGAAAAAGAAAGAGCTGCAGCCAGTTGATCTTTTGTGATACAGATGTTGTGCAGTATAGTACAACAAGTGATGACCTCTGGAGCAAAGTCTGGATTGACTTCAAGGGCCTTGAAGAAGAGTGACCGCCATCGCGTTTTCAAACAGCCAAAAGATCTCTCAATAATGGACCGAGCTTTTGCATGGTGGAAGTTGAAACGAAGTTGACTTCCATTGTGTAGTGGCTCTCTATATGGAGTGATAAGAGAGACTGGGTGGCTAAGACAGGGGAAACCTCCATCTCCTAAAATGTTGTATCGGTCTGGTGGGTACAGTGCTTTCAGGTAGATTGGGCTGTTCCTGAGCACTCTGGAAAAAAATGTCCAGGTATTTACCTTGGTGGTCACAGAGTGCTTGTAGCTGGATGGAATGAAATAACTTTCTATTTAAGTAGCTCATAGAATCAGCAGATGGAGGCTTGATTCTAATGTGACAGCCATCAATGCCACCAGCAATTGAATTAAAGACAGGACTGCCAGCCAGGTTTGAAAAGCCTGTGCAGATTTCCTCAAGCTCTTGCAAAGATGGGAAGTGGATCACTTTGTGTTTGAGACGAAGAAGCATTTTCGAGACTTTGTAGACAATCATGTGGACTGTTGAACGGTGCATATCAAATGCTCTGCAAACAGCCCGGTAAGAAGTTGCACTATCCAGGCAGAACATGAAGACCAGAATTTCAAGATCCTGACCCCAACCATGGTCACGATCCTCACGGAAGATGTTAATGAGGTAGGTCAGTGTTTGCCTGTTAAGCCGAAAGTCTGGCCTCAGGTCCCTTCTCCCATCCAGGTACAACCTGAGGACAGGCACTTGTTGGTTCAGCAGGCAGTATGGAGCTCTAGTGCCAAACTGAAAAAAATCTACCCTTCGTCTGACACAGAGGACAGAAGGTCCCACGCCTGCCTTCATCCTAGAGCTGACTTTCAAACCATTGGTGCTGTAAGATCTGCTCTAACGTGGGCCGCTTCGCTGGACTGCGCTCCAGACACTGGTGGATCAGATCACTGCATGCTGTAAAAGTTTGGAGGAGAGAGACGGTTAGTCAAGAGCACGTAACACACCAGAGCTGATGTGTGTAAACACCTTCTCAAATATCTGATAAAAGCTAGAGTGAGAGGTAAATGTTTATCAGTTTCTCACCGCTGGATAGGTCAGCTTTCCAAGGGAAAGGACAGGCTTTCAATATTTGCTTGACACTTGAAAAAGGCAGCTTTATGTTGACCATCATGTACAGCGTCACACCTAGAGTCCAGACGTTTGTTGGGACAGCGTAGTATTTGGGTTTGGAGAAGACCTCTGGTGGGCAGAACAGGAATGCTCCTGGAAGAAAGACATTGTATGATTAATATTTTTCAGAAAACAAAGTAAATCACAGTGCAATAGAAAAGGCAGTTCACCTATATATTTGAGGCTGTCATAGCCAGCGCTGTCAAGCAGGTGACCGGAGCCGAAGTCAATCAGCTTCAGCTCCAGAGTGTCGGTGTTCACCAGGACGTTGTCAGCATGGACGTCATTATGAAACACGCTGTGGTTTATGCAGTGCTGCACCGCCAGGACTAACTGACGCATGAAGCCACGCGCGACCGCTTCACTCAGTCCTGACGAATCCATGATGAACTCTCGCAAGGTCACGCAGGGTTGAGGGAACTCCAGAACGAGCGAGAAGACCAGGGGCCGATCGAACCACTCGTACATTTCTATGATGTAGGGGCACACTGGAGGACGTCTCAACATCAGCAGCAGCCCCACTTCTGTAGCCAGACGTCTGGAACAACCAGGCTAGAGAACAGCACAAGACCACGAACCGTTAGAGAGCTTTCAACAACTAAACATGTGTTCCCTATCTGTCGGTCACTACGAGTTATGTCGACCGACAAATGGGGTCTCACTTGGGAGGCCAATCATCTCTGATTTTAAGAGAAAACGCCAATGAAATTGGCAAGTGGATTAACACACCTGAGCCACTCCCCGTGCCAGCGGGTATAAATAGGGCGACAGGTGCATCCACTCATTAGATTTTTGCTTCGGAGCCGAGTAGTCGATGAAGAAGATCACTACAAAGCCATTCATCTTTGTTTTTGGTAGAGCTGTTCCTGGTCGGTGTGACGGCGCGTTACAGTGGTGTCCCTGCGAGCGGCGATTCCCCTGGGCGCTTCGACTAAAAGAGACAGTTCTCTAAAAGAGCAAATCACGGACGATTCGCGTCTTTTTCAAGATGCCGTTTCGTCCGTGTCCTTCTGGATGCGGTCGTTTCCTGTCTTCGGTTGACGGTCACGAGCGTTGTCTGCAGTGTCTGGGCGTCCAACACGCTGAGGCTGCGCTCGTGGATGATTCATGCGTCTACTGTGGGCGTATGAACATGGCAGCGCTGCGATCGCGTCTCTCACTCCTCAAGGGGAGTGCAGCAGACCCCTCTGTCGCCACCCGTCCCGGTCTCTCTGGCTCGAGCAGAGGGCCGCCGGCTGGCGCTCTGGGAGATCTGAGGATCACAGTGAGAGCTTCTCCGCCGGGCCACGCCCCACGGACCTCTCACTCCTCACGCAGCGACTGTCCCGTGCAGCTGCCGATTGATTCTGCTGGGCCGTCTCACAGCGGTCCCAGCGTGTCTTTCGGTGCGCCGCCCGAGGACCAGATGTCGATTGCTGCATCGGGGGATGGGTTATCGACCTCTGAGGATGAAGGTTCGGTGGGGCTGCCCCCCTCGGGTGTTGTCGCTACTGCCGAATCGGACTTGGAGTTGTCGGCCATGCTTGCCCGGGCAGCCGTGAGTATCGGACTGGAGGTGACTACACCGCCCAGTCCCGAGCCCTCACGGCTGGATGATTGGTTTCTCGGCGCGGGACGCGGCTCACAACCTCGTTCTGCTCCGGTGCCTTTCTTCCCGGAGGTGCATGAAGAGGTGACGAAGTCGTGGACGGCCCCTTTCACGGCCAGAAGCCGCTCTTCTCCCTCTTCCATCCTCACCACCCTCGATGGCGGGGCAGCCAGGGGGTACGTAGAGGTTCCCCAGGTGGAGAGGGCGGTTGCGGTGCACTTGTGCCCACAAAACGCCGCCACTTGGAGGAATCGTCCGCGCCTCCCGTCCAAGGCCTGTAAGCTGACGGCCGCACTCGCTGCCAAGGCTTACAGTGCTGCGGGCCAAGCTGCCTCTGCCCTGCATGCCATGGCTATCCTGCAGGTACACCAAGCCAAGGCACTCAAAACCATGCACGAGGGTGGTACCGACCCGGGGTTGATGCAGGAGCTGCGCACGGCGACCGACTTCGCCTTACGGGCAACGAAGGTCACGGCGCGGTCCCTCGGGAAGGCGATGTCCACGCTGGTGGTCCAGGAGCGGCATCTCTGGCTGAACCTGGCTGAGATGAGGGACATGGACAAAGCGCGCTTTCTCGACGCCCCCATCTCCCAGGCAGGCCTGTTCGGCGACACTGTCGAGGACTTTGCCCAGCAGTTCTCGGCGGTACAGAAGCAGACTGAGGCCATCCAGCACATCCTGCCCCGACGTGTCTCTCCGGCTGCCACCGTTCCGTCGCGGGTAGCGCCTCAGCCTGCTCGTCGCCGTGGGCGCCCCCCTGCGTCCTCTACGCCAGCTCCGCCCCGTGCTGAGAGTTCTTCGAGGCCGGCGCGTCGAGCCCCGCGCAGGAGAGCGGCGCCCCCCGTGTCACTCCCGGCTGCGAAGTCCTCCAGGAAGTCGACCAAGCGGCCCTGACACGGGCAACTCGGAGATGCGGAGAACTGCTCTTCAGGAGATGGCGAAGACAGCGCCACTCCTTCCCCCGGAGGAGGGCCGGGCGGAGAATCTTCAGTTTCTGTTTTGTTCTGTTCCGCCACTGGCCGGACACATTTTCAATAAAAGAGCAAATTCTCCTTCCTCCGAGTTGCAAGGCTCGTGGCTTGACAATGAGCGACGCACAGCTTCCTCACTCTCACCCACGACGCCCCCTTTCGCCAGCGGCCAAGAGGTCGCGGTTCGGAGACGCAACGCCTCTCCACGCGTCTCTGGCCAGTTCCTCCGGGAACACGAGGAGTGTGGTTGCGATGACCCAGGACGCTGTGCCTTCTGGGCCTTGCGGCACGACTCCCCATCGCTGCACCACTGCGGGTATGTCGACTGTCCCTTTGGTGCCACTTGTACGGTATCTGGGAGCGTGGCTTGCGCTGCCCAACCCGTCACGCTGGCTCATCCGGACGGTTCGACTCGGCTATGCGATTCAATTCGCCCGGCGACCCCCCAAGTTCAATGGCGTGCTCGAGACTTCGGTGGCAGTCCAGGACGCCCCTGTCTTGCGCGAGGAGATTGCTGTCCTCCTGGCGAAGGATGCAATCGAGCCGGTCCCTCCAGCCGAGATGAGGACGGGGTTTTACAGCCCTTACTTCATCGTGCCCAAGAAGAGCGGTGGCCTTCGACCTATCCTGGATCTGCGAGTCTTGAATCGGGCCCTACACAAGCTCCCGTTCAGGATGTTGACGCAGAAACGCATTATCAAATGCGTCCAGCCCCAGGACTGGTTTGCAGCGATCGACCTGAAAGACGCGTACTTTCATGTCTCTATCCTCCCTCGTCACAGACCGTTCCTGCGCTTTGCTTTCGAGGGTCAGGCATGGCAGTACAAGGTCCTCCCCTTCGGGCTCTCCCTGTCCCCCCGTGTCTTCACGAAGGTCGCGGAGGGCGCCCTTGCCCCACTTTGGGAAGTGGGCATCAGGATCCTCAACTATCTCGACGACTGGCTCATTATGGCCCGGTCCCGAGAAGAGTTGTGCGATCACAGGGACTTCGTGCTTCGGCACCTCAGTCAGTTGGGGCTTCAGGTCAACCGAGAGAAGAGCAAGCTCTCCCCTGTGCAGAGAATCTCTTATCTCGGTATGGAGTTAGACTCGGTGAGTATGACGGCACGTCTCACCAGCGAACGTGCCCACTCAGTGCTGAACTGCCTGAGTTCCTTCAGAGGCAGGACAGTGGTACCACTGAAACACTTTCAGAGGCTCCTGGGGCATATGGCATCCGCAGCCGCAGTCACGCCGCTCGGATTGCTTCATATGAGACCACTTCAGCACTGGTTACACTCCCGAGTCCCGAGATGGGCATGGCGCCGCGGTACACATCGTGTCACCATCACACTGATGTGTCGCCGCCTATTCAGTCCTTGGTCGGACCTTGCCTTTCTACGGGCCGGTGTGCCCTTGGAACAAGTATCCCGGCACGTTGTTGTCACAACAGATGCCTCCAACTCGGGCTGGGGCGCGACATGCAACGGGCAGGCAGCCTCAGGGTCCTGGACAGGACCTCGACTGCTTTGGCACATCAACTGCCTGGAGTTGCTGGCAGTGCATCTAGCTTTGCGACGGTTTCGTCCGCTAGTGCTGGACAAGCACGTGTTGGTCCGCACGGACAACACTGCGGCTGTTTCGTACATCAACCGACAAGGCGGGTTACGATCACGCCGCATGTCTCAACTCGCCCGTCATCTCCTCCTCTGGAGTCAGACGTGGCTCAAGTCGCTGCGCGCTGTCCACATCCCGGGGGAGCTCAATCGTGCAGCCGACGCGCTCTCACGACAGCTCACTTTCCCCGGGGAATGGCGACTCCATCCCCAGACGGTCCAGCTGATTTGGAGTCGATTCGGGGAAGCCCAGGTAGACCTGTTTGCTTCCCACGAGTCCTCCCACTGCCAGCTGTACTATTCCCTGTCCCAGGCCCCCCTGGGCACAGATGCACTGGCACACAGCTGGCCTCGGGCTTTACGCAAGTATGCGTTTCCCCCAGTGAGCCTGCTCGCACAGACACTGTGCAAGGTCAGGGAGGACGAGGAACAGGTCCTGTTGGTTGCGCCTTACTGGCCCACCCGGACCTGGTTTTCGGAACTCATGCTCCTCGTGACAGCCCCTCCCTGGCGCATCCCCCTGAGGAGAGACCTTCTCTCTCAGGGGCTTGGCACCATTTGGCACCCGCGTCCAGATCTCTGGAACCTCCACGTGTGGCTTCTAGACGGGACGCGGCAGACCTAAGTGATCTGCCCCCAGCAGTGGTAGACACTATCACTCAGGCTAGAGCCCCTTCTACGAGGCAGGCCTATGCTCTGAAGTGGAGTCTGTTCACGAATTGGTGTTCTTCTCACCGAGAAGACCCCCGGAGATGCCCGGTCAGAGTCGTGCTTTCTTTCCTGCAAGGTAGGCTGGAGCGTGGGCTGTCACCCTCCACCCTGAAGGTGTATGTGGCTGCCATTGCAGCACATCACGATGCAGTGGACGGCCGGTCCCTGGGGAGGCATGACCTGATCGTTAGGTTCCTGAGGGGTGCCAGAAGGTTACATCCTCCTAGGACACCCCTGATTCCCTCCTGGGACCTCTCTATTGTCCTGGCGGGACTTCAGAGGGGTCCCTTTGAGCCGCTGGATTCGGTTGAGCTGAAGTTCCTGTCTCTCAAGACGGCGCTCCTGATCGCGCTCACTTCCATCAAGAGGGTCGGGGACCTCCAAGCATTTTCGGTAAGTGAAGAGTGCCTTGTGTTCGGGCCGGCCTACTCTCACGTTGTCCTGAGACCCCGGCCTGGATACGTGCCCAAGGTTCCCACCACTCCCTTCCGAGACCAGGTGGTGAACCTGCAAGCGCTGCCCCTGGAGGAGGCAGATCCAGCCTTGTCGTTGCTGTGTCCCGTAAGAGCGCTCCGCATATACGTGGACCGCACCCAGAGCTTCAGAAGCTCTGAGCAGCTCCTGGTCTGCTTTGGAGGTCAGCAGAAGGGGAAGGCTGTCTCTAAGCAGAGGTTGGCCCACTGGATAGTGGACGCCATCGCCTTGGCTTACCGTTCCCAAGGCGAGCCGTGCCCCCTGGGGGTGAGGGCCCACTCCACACGGAGTGTGGCCTCCTCCTATGCGTTGGCGCACGGCGCCTCTCTGGCAGACGTTTGTCGAGCTGCGGGCTGGGCGACACCTAACACCTTTGCGAGGTTTTACAACCTCCGTGTAGAGCCAGTTTCCTCCCGTGTGTTGGGTAACAGGTAATTGGCGGGAAGGGCTGGCTGGGTGTCTCGCTTGCTGCGCCATTCCCCCTAACACGGGGATGTGAGCGCCTTCTTCTCCCAGTAGAGTTCCCCGGTTGGCGTACCCTGGTCGAGCATCCTCCAGCACCCTCGGCGTCAGACTTGGCGGAGCAGTCTGTCGCCAGGCCCAGTACTGGCGTTAGCATGCCCGGAGCCGGTCAGCCCCCGTACTGGGCTAGGTGTCCATATGGCTGGGTTCCCTGCGGGTAATCCCATATGTGTATTCTTCCACGGTAAGGTTTCCCTCTTGGCAAACCCGTGTCTTCCCTTGACAGATCGCTCTGTCTGTCTCTTCTGGCAGCCGTCCCATCCCTACTCCAAGGTAGGACCTGCCTCAGAGACCCCTTCCATATGTAGTACTGCCCCCTGGGTCAGTCCATATCAGTATATCCACATGTCACCTCCCTACGGGTAGGATGTGGTCTCCGTAGCGACCCTTCCTAAAGGCTCGCTTCCCCATTGTCTTGCCAGCTGAAAGAACAAATAGGGAAGATTTGAAGCAATCTTTCACTGAAGGTTGAAATCCCTTCCATTTACTTTATGTGGGCGGAACAGCAGCATGGCCTTCTCCAGCAGCGATGTACTCACCCTTTGGCCCCTTCGGTACCAAGGTCAGTGAATTTGCGCTGGGGCTTTGGGAAGGTTACGACCTTAAGCGTAGCTTTTGTGGCACGCCAAGGCTTGTCAACAATTGCAGCGCCTCAGGGTTGTGACAAGGTTCAGGTTATGGCGTTTTCCATAGGGCCCCATTTGTCGGTCGACATAACTCGTAGTGACCGACAGATAGGGAACGTCTCGGTTACGTACGTAACCCTCGTTCCCTGATGGAGGGAACGGAGACGTTATGTCCCCATGCCACAACCTTGAACCATTCGCTGTTGCCGGGACACGTTCTCGGCTCCTCAGCGTAAAACCTAATGAGTGGATGCACCTGTCGCCCTATTTATACCCGCTGGCACGGGGAGTGGCTCAGGTGTGTTAATCCACTTGCCAATTTCATTGGCGTTTTCTCTTAAAATCAGAGATGATTGGCCTCCCAAGTGAGACCCCATTTGTCGGTCGACATAACGTCTCCGTTCCCTCCATCAGGGAACGAGGGTTACGTACGTAACCGAGACGTTCTTTACTCTTTGACAACTCACTATTTGAAGAGAACAGCAGTTGTTCCATTTCCGTGTTGTTTTGATGGCAACCTGCAAAGAGAGACAAAAATACGTTATTATTATTTCTCACATTATGCAATCTGTCTTTTATTTTAAACACATGTTCAGATCAAGTGGACATGGATCTCTACACAAGGAGCCAAATGTTCAGTAAAAGCGTTACCTCTCGGCCGTCGGATTTTCGGATTGCCTTATACACCTTGCCGAAGCTTCCTGTTCCTATCAAATCTTGCATTGTGTACAATTTGTGCAAAGACTCTGAAAAAAACAAGAGGTTACAGAATATGCACAGTTATTTTATATTAAATTACATGTCTGATATAATAGTACTGCTGTGTCAAAAACAGATGAAATAAGATCCATGTGACAAATGTTTCTTTAAAAATGAAATGTGTTATTAATATTTGTTAAACAAGCAGAGGTTTATAAGTGTGTTAAAGTAGGTGATACTAGGATGACAAAGTAAGAGCACTTCAAAACTGATAAAGTAAGTGTGCATCTGACGGCAGACTCACTGGTAGTTGGCCTCCAGTCGGGGAGATCTGGAGCAGATGTGGGCTCGGTGTCAGGCTCGTTCTGGAGCTCAGAGGGTCCCGGGACAGACGCCGGATCAGGATCAGACTCCACTCGTGTCCGTCTGCAGCGGAGGAACGGCTTCTTCACGGCCTTCCAGGCTCTCTTGAAGAACGCATGGATTCTGCTCCTCCTGTTGCCTCCAGCACGAATCTCTTCATTGAAGAAAAACAACAAGAAACATATTAGAAACATGTCTGACCACAAATTAAACATCAGTGATTATTAAAGATGTCTGTGTAGTGCATGTTTGCTTGGAAAACAATGAAAAAGTAGCGCAGTGCATTTCTAAAACTATTGTGAACGACCTCTTACAAAAACCATTAATAAAAAGTGTGAGGCTAATTTTTTACTACACTATTTCTCACAAAAATAAATGTTATGCAAGTATTTCCTGACTATATAAAGTGTGTTATTATATAATGAGATGAAAGGGTTTATTTATTAGAATAATCTGACCTGTCGGGCTTTTCTCAGCAGAAGGCTGTGCACTCAATGCTTCTGCTTCTGAAGCCCTTGTTGACTCGACAGGCTGCTGGGAGTCAGCTGGCAGTGAATCGATCAACTCTTCGTCGATCCACTGACAGAAGCCGCTGCAGAAGCTGATGTTATCCAGCCACGCAGCCGCTTCTGTCTCATTAGACACGGACTCAGATGCTGAACACATCGTGACGCTGAGAGTGAGTGGACAAACTCTCGAGTGTTTAGTAGACTTTAGTCTGTACACTGTGTGTTGTGTCTGCAGACTTTCGTATGTAGATCTTCTCTAGCACTCAAACTCGCTCAGATTCTCACTGTCTCTGACTGAAGACGGTCTGCGAGCGCGCGGTTATAAGGGACTGTCGAGTGATGTCACAATGCACGAACGTTCCAAAATAGAACGCAGCAGAGCGCGAGTCTCCAGCGCATTTTTTAAAAACGTGAGTTTTTCAACAACTTAAAAATCGTACAACTCAAACCTAAACATATGCTTGTTTATTCAAGGCCAAAATGTAAGAGATTAATATATGAGTGGTCTATTTATGAGGTGTGTAGTCAAGTTTTTGGACATCCGCAGTCATAAAAATTAATACAATTAATTAATTAATTAAATTCCATCCATAAAATGTGTAAAGGTCGTCCTTCAGAAACTAGCGGTGTATTTTACCTGTTGTGTGTGTGCATCTTATAATAACGTTAACAATTGGCAGAAGCATTTGTTGTTTTTTCAGATCTGTTGAAAGTTCATTCAACAAGCTTCAGTTTTTTTTTTAAATAAAACCAATCCACACATAAGATGGATTCAGATGGGATTTGTGTGTATTACGGTGTGACACGATGCAGAATATTTTAATTAGAATTTATAATTGGTTAAAGTTAATGGAGAACGTCTGGTGTATTTCCCTAGATGCTCTGCAATTTCCGATCTCTGCACAGAGTAAACATATAGAGTATAGAGAAAGCGAGCAAAGAACACAACAAGCTTTTTGAAACTCCGAGTAGGCTATCAGTGAAACCATTGCGTCGCAAAATGATTCACAGTTTCAAAGCGCTCCAATCGGATCGCGAATCACGAATCATTTGATTCAGCGCGGGACGTCAAAGCGGGTTCGCGGGATTTTTCAGCAGAGGCAGAGGCAAATCGCACCCTGGATATAGAGACCTAAACGCAGCACACACAGGTGAGGCCACATTTATAAAATGCTCGACCCAGATGTCTGACAGAGGAGGATAGTCTGCAGGAGATCAGCTTCACATCTGCAGAGCTGACCGCTGAGATAAAGCCTGTCCAGACAACAACAGAGGAGTTAGTTAGCTCAGACAATCATGGCCTGTCCTACAGACAGCATGAGAGTGACATTAAAAATAAATAAAATTAATGCATTTATTATGGAGAAAGTGTTATCATGTGACTTTTATCTAGCCCTGTATTCTTTGTAGCGTTCTTGGCTTAGTGTTTGATTGAACCTTGGCCTCATTTTGAAAAGAGCTCTCAGCATTTCAGGAGTATCAACTTTTTTCTTCTTTGACAAGTTCAACAAATAAAAGCCATAGTTATTTTTACTCATTGTTTTGTATTTTATTCTGGTGCAGACTCTCAGCAAATGCAGAGATGGAGATAGAGACGGTTTCAGCGCATGTAAATAAATTTTGTGTGGAGCAACATTTAACCTGAATGAAAATGCATGTAAAATACATGTTTATAAATAATGTGCATATTTAACCAGGATGAATTAATAGCACTAGGTCTGGGCGATAAGATGATATTATCATATACAGTCTTGTTCAAAATAATAGCAGTACAATGTGACTAACCAGAATAATCAAGGTTTTTCGTATATTTTTTTATTGCTACGTGGCAAACAAGTTACCAGTAGGTTCAGTAGATTCTCAGAAAACAAATGAGACCCAGCATTCATGATATGCACGCTCTTAAGGCTGTGCAATTGGGCAATTAGTTGAATTAGTTGAAAGGGGTGTGTTCAAAAAAATAGCAGTGTGGCATTCAATCACTGAGGTCATCAATTTTGTGAAGAAACAGGTGTGAATCAGGTGGCCCCTATTTAAGGATGAAGCCAACACTTGTTGAACATGCATTTGAAAGCTGAGGAAAATGGGTCGTTCAAGACATTGTTCAGAAGAACAGCGTACTTTGATTAAAAAGTTGATTAGAGAGGGGAAAACCTATAAAGAGGTGCAAAAAATGATAGGCTGTTCAGCTAAAATGATCTCCAATGCCTTAAAATGGAGAGCAAAACCAGAGAGACGTGGAAGAAAACGGAAGACAACCATCAAAATGGATAGAAGAATAACCAGAATGGCAAAGGCTCAGCCAATGATCACCTCCAGGATGATCAAAGACAGTCTGGAGTTACCTGTAAGTACTGTGACAGTTAGAAGACGTCTGTGTGAAGCTAATCTATTTTCAAGAATCCCCCGCAAAGTCCCTCTGTTAAAAAAAAGGCATGTGCAGAAGAGGTTACAATTTGCCAAAGAACACATCAACTGGCCTAAAGAGAAATGGAGGAACATTTTGTGGACTGATGAGAGTAAAATTGTTCTTTTTGGGTCCAAGGGCCACAGGCAGTTTGTGAGACGACCCCCAAACTCTGAATTCAAGCCACAGTACACAGTGAAGACAGTGAAGCATGGAGGTGCAAGCATCATGATATGGGCATGTTTCTCCTACTATGGTGTTGGGCCTATTTATCGCATACCAGGGATCATGGATCAGTTTGCATATGTTAAAATACTTGAAGAGGTCATGTTGCCCTATGCTGAAGAGGACATGCCCTTGAAATGGTTGTTTCAACAAGACAATGACCCAAAACACACTAGTAAACGGGCAAAGTCTTGGTTCCAAACCAACAAAATTAATGTTATGGAGTGGCCAGCCCAATCTCCAGACCTTAATCCAACTGAGAACTTGTGGGGTGATATCAAAAATGCTGTTTCTGAAGCAAAACCAAGAAATGTGAATGAATTGTGGAATGTTGTTAAAGAATCATGGAGTGGAATAACAGCTGAGAGGTGCCACAAGTTGGTTGACTCCATGCCACACAGATGTCAAGCAGTTTTAAAAAACTGTGGTCATACAACTAAATATTAGTTTAGTGATTCACAGGATTGCTAAATCCCAGAAAAAAAAAATGTTTGTACAAAATAGTTTTGAGTTTGTACAGTCAAAGGTAGACACTGCTATTTTTTTGAACACACCCCTTTCAACTAATTGCCCAATTGCACAGCCTTAAGAGCGTGCATATCATGAATGCTGGGTCTTGTTTGTTTTCTGACAATCTACTGAACCTACTGGTAACTTGTTTGCCATGTAGCAATAAAAAATATACTAAAAACCTTGATTATTCTGGTTAGTCACATTGTACTGCTATTATTTAGAACAAGACTGTATATTGACAATGTCTCGTAAATATCTTGATGTGGATGTCAACAGATAAAAGACAATTATCGACAGACCTAGTAAGTTGAAAAAATATTTTACATAGCCCCATAGTCACCATGCAGGTCTTTTTGCATGCAAGAATTAAATAATTTTAGAGGTTTGGGAATCTGAAAACTATACCAATTTGAATTATGATTCTGCTTCTTGGTTCCTGTATAAACATTTATTGTGATTTCAAAAGATTCAACTGCAAGAAGATGAACTAGAACTCATTTCTGTACTGTATTCGGTGCTGCGCACATCACACACACAAAGCGCTTTTCACTTTTTAAACTTAAGTTCAATTCAATTCAATGTAAGATTATTTTTCTAAAGCGCTTTTTACAAAAATTGTTATGAAGCAACTTTACAGATAATTATGTTTCTACAATATTTAGTAATAGCTTGTAAGTGGTGACTGTCAGTTTGTGCACGTATGACAGGATTTTTAGAAAAAATTAATACAAGACGTAGTCAGCCAGATGATGAACATTATTAATATTATTAATAATTAATAATTATTATATGATGCAGTCAGACTTGTAGCAATATTTGTTAGTTCTGTTTGTTGATTCAGGGTTAGCATCATCTGAGGTCCTCTGAGGGTCAGCATCATCTCTTCTCAGGTGTTCTGGATCCAGACTGGAGCTTGTGTAAATCCTAGTTACGCAAAACATATAAACAAAATAGAGACATCATTAGCATAGCTGCTGATCCAACAAAGTAAAATTAATTAGTTTAACCCAAGCTAAAGAATAAGAATGTGCATTTGATCAGATGCAACTACACTCACAATTTAAGAGATACATTATTTGTATGCTTGGTGAAAGAGATGAGTTTTTAATATAGATTTAAACAGAGAGAGTGTGTCTGAACCCCGAACATTATGAGGAAAGCTATTCCAGAGTTTGGGAGCCAAATGTGAGAAAGCTCTACCTCCTTTAGAGGACTTTGCTTTCCTAGGAACTACCAAAAGTCCAGTGTTTTGTGACCTTAGGGAGCGTGATGGATTGTAACGTGGTATAAGGCTAGTTAGGTACACAGGAGCTAAACCATTTAAGGCCTTATAGGTAAGTAATGATAATTTGTAACTGATACGGAACTTAATAGTAATAATCCGTCTAGTTGCAGATTGTAATCTACAAGAGTCTGTGTAGTGTTTAGTGGGGCCTGAAACCTGACTGAAATTCTTCATACAGATCATTTTTATGCAGGAAGGAGCTCAATTGAGCAGACACAACTTTTTCTAAAATTTTAGACATAAATGGAAGATTTTAAATAATCTATAATTTGCCAGTATACTAGGACCTAGTTTTGGTTTCTTAATAAGAGGCTTGATAACCGCCAGCTTGAATGGTTTTGGGACGTGTCCTAAAGATAAAGACGAGTTAATGATATTGAGAAGCGGCTCTTCAGCTACAGGTAACAGCTCTTTCAGTAATTTAGTGGGTACAGGATCTAATAAACATGATGTTGGTTTAGATACAGTGATAAGTTTATTTAGTTCTTCCTGTCCTATATTTGTAAAGCACTGCAGTTTATCTTTGGGTGCGATGGATGAAACTGAAGTGTTAGACGCTGTAGAATCTACATTCGCTATTGTATTTCTAATGTTATCTATTTTATCAGTGAAGAAATTCATAAAGTCATTACTATTTAACGTTGGTGGAATATTTGAATCAGGTGGCGTCTGGTAATTTGTTAACTTAGCCACTGTGCTAAATAAAAACCTTTTTGGTTATTTTCAATGAGTTTGTGTATATGCTCTGCCCTAGCAGTTTTTAAAGTGACATGACATTCAGCCAAGTATGGTGACCCATACTCAGAATTTGTGCTCTGCATTTAACCCATCCGAAGTGCACACACACAGAGCAGTGAACACACACACACACTGGTTTAATCACGATAAGATTTTTTCTAGATCCTACATTAAATATATATTTTGACCTCACTATTCGGGGAACAGACACAGTCTTAATAGATTTTACAGCGCAAGTACTTTTATCATTTAAGCGGGTGGAACAAAACTCATCATAATAGTCATTTGAGACTTTAGTTAGTCTGTAATGGTGCTGTTTGAGTATAAAAAGATATGCATAGTTACAAAGCTCAAAGTCAGATTCAAAAGGAGATATTTTATTTAACAGAAATCGCTTTTCAAAAACTATAACAAATTATTAATTTGGACTACAACACATATTTTCCAGGATTTGTGATATCACAAATATCAACGAATGGGAAGAAATTGAGCTGCACTAGAGAAGGCAACGAGTGTTATCACTGTGTCTGAGACACGCTAGTGTTCCCAAGGCACACAAACTTAAGAGTGGTTACAATCATCCATGTTTAAAGGGTTAGTTCGCCCAAAAATGAAAATTATGTCATTAATAACTCACCCTTATGCTGTTCCAAACATGTAAGACCTCCTTTTATCTTTGGAACACAGTTTAAGATATTTTAGATTTAGTCCGAGAGCTCTCAGTCCCTCCATTGAAGCTGTGTGTACAGTATACTGTCCATGTACAGAAAGGTAAGAAAAACATCATCAAAGTAGTCCATATGACATCAGAGGGTCCGTTGGAATTTTTTGAAGCATCGAAAATACATTTTGGTCCAAAAATAGCAAAAACGACGACTTTATTCAGCATTGTCTTCTCTTCCGTGTCTGTTGTGAGAAAGAGTTCAAATCAAAACAGCCTGGATATCCGGTTCGCGAATGAATCATTCAGTTCACCAAATCGAACTGAATCGTTTTAAACGGTTCGCATCTCTAATACGCATTAATGCGTACATAATACGCTGACACTCCCTCTGAGTTAAAACAAACCAATATCCCGGAGTAATGCATGCACTCAAACAGTAGACTGACTGAACTGCTGTGAAGATGAACACCGAGCCGAGCCAGATAACGAACAAAAGACTGACTCGTTCACGAGTGAAGAACCGGTTGCATCGGTTTTCGGATCACCAGTAGTTCTTTCAGACAGTTCGATTCAATAAACCGGTTGAAGAAAACGGTTCACCAGTTCTTTTGCGCTCGACGTAATGGCGTCATTTGCGATGATTGCCCTTGATTCAAGCCTTCGGTTTACCCCCGCTCATAACACTAGCACAGAATCAGTTCAGAATCAATCACCAAAAGAATCAGTTCAGTTCAGATGCTCTGTGTGTCGGTCTGCTTCACGCTGAATCACACATGCGCAGTATCATCGGCTCCTCGGTTCACGAATCGGACGCGTCTGACAGAAACGGTTCTTCACTCGTGTACGAGTCAGTCTTTTGTTCGTTATCTGGCTCAGCTCCATGTTTATCTTCAGTTCTCTCTTCACAGCAGTTCAGTCAATGTACTGTTTGAGTGCATGCATTACTCCGGGATATTGGTTTGTTTGAAGAGGGAGTGTCAGCCACATTAAAAAAGTGAACAGCTTAAGTAATTTGTGGATTAATGCGTATTAGAGATGCGAACCGTTTAAAACGATTCAGTTCGATTTGGTGAACTGAATGATTCGTGTCACAACAGACACTGAAGAGAAGACAATGCTGAATAAAGTCGTAGTTTTTGCTATTTTTGGACCAAAATGTATTTTCGATGCTTCAAAAAATTCCAACGGACCCTCTGATGTCACATGGACTACTTTGATGATGTTTTTTTTACCTTTCTGGACATGTACAGTATACCGTACACACAGCTTCAATGGAGGGACTGAGAGCTCTCGGACTAAATATAAAATATCTTAAACTGTGTTCTGAAGATAAAAGGAGGTCTTACATGTTTGGAACAGCATAAGGGTGAGTTATTAATGACATAATTTTCATTTTTGGGCGAACTAACCCTTTAAATCACGCTCAAATTTATTATATTTTGAAGCAATATTTAAACTAAAGCTGGCAGCAGGCAACTATGGTAAGAGGCATGACATTTCCTGACCAGGCACAGAGTGCTGCACACTGGCCCAGCAAACCAATCACAGCACACACTGACCCAGCTATCCAATCACAGCACGCACTGGCCCAGCAAACCAATCACAGCACAGACTGGCCCAGCTAACCAATCACAGCACACACTAGCCCAGCTAACCAATCACAGAACACACTGAGCCAGCAAACCAATCACAGCACAGACTGGCCCAGCTAACCAATCACAGCACACACTGACCCAGCTATCCAATCACAGCACGCACTGGCCCAGCTAACCAATCACAGCACACACTGGCCCAGCTAACCAATCACAACACACACTGGCCCAGCTAACCAATCATAGCACAGACTGGCCAAGCAAACCGATTACATTACACATGATAAATATCAAATACATTAGGTTACAGTGGGGGGAAACATCCCCCTACTGTTTTTTTCCCAAAAATATCCACAAGATCAAGTCAAGATAATTTTTTATTGAAACTATGGACTTGTTGACGAGAGTGATGTAGAAGTTTTCACAATGAAGCTTAAATTGGTGATATACTGAAGAAGAAAAAAATGGTTTTAAACGTGTTGTAAGATTTTCACTCTACTAAAGCATAAAAATACCATAATATGTTTGATATGTTTAAGTTTACATAGTTGTTTATCTGAAAAACAATGCTATGCAAAACAATGAAGTCAGTTATTCTCATTTGAAAATGTGCATTGTTGTGAATCAAGTGGCAACCTGCCAGGTTGAAAAAAAATCCAGGATGAAAAAATCCTCTCCAATATTTTGAATTTAGACTGCAATACCTTGTTCAACCACTCTGTGTCAGTCCAACATACAGCACCTTTAAAGCTTGTCTTGTAGAACATCACAGTTATATATGATATGAGAACAGTTGAGCCTAGATAGGGAGTATGTGTTATTTAATTCAATAAAAATAAAAATAAAATCTTGTTGAGAAAATGTTTTCTTAAACATGGTCAGTGGGGTAAAATACCTCCAGCTAACAATGAGCAATTACTTTGTAGTGATGTTCTGAACATTAAATCCTTGATTTCTCAAACAAAAGTTTCTACCTTGTTGGATAGATATTTGCTAAATATTTGGAATTTATGTTTTAAAACATTACCTTAAGTTAACCTCAGGTCTCAGGTAGCTAGTTAGCTAGCCAACAGTTTTTTTTTTTCAAATAGGCTATTATAATTTTGTAATCCATAATTGTTTATATTCTTTTTCTTTTTAATTTAAGCTAAAGCTGCATGTACTCAGAGGTGGGGTAAAAGGATCTCTTGGTACAAATGTAATTTTTGTTAGAAATCTAATAAGATGAAAACTGTACATTTTTCATACTTGGTTTTATTATTTATGTTAGTGTCACTAAAACTATGACAACTTTTCTGAACACATTTACCTTTGTTTTACAGAAAAAGTTTTTTTTTTACATTCCTTAATGAGGGGCGTTTTTCCCCACTCTTCCCCTATAACTTGACTGCAAGTTTAAAAACAACACTTCAATTGTTATAATTAAGAGAATTAAACTTCCTGTAAAGAAATGTGTCCACACAAGTGATAATGCCAAAAAGAAAGAAGTATAGGAAAATAGGCTTATTTTATTTAAGACATTTTCAAATACATCAACATACACTGAACATAATTATTAATGCGACACTTTTGTTTTTGCCCCCATTTTTCACGAGCTGAACTCAAAGATCTAAGACTTTTTCTATGTACATAAAAGGCCTATTTATCTCAAATATGGTTCACAAACCTGTCTAAATCTGTGTTAGTGAGCACTTCTCCTTAGGGCTGGGTATCGATTCAGATGTTCCAGATCGATTTCGATTCACAAGCTCTCAAATCAATTCGATTTCGATTCTTGATTCGATTTTGATTCTCGATTCGATTTTCTATTAGAGCTGTAATCGGGCCTTAAAAGTTAAGCCCGACAGATTTCGGCCCGAGCCCGACAAGTACATTTTGATTGACAGATTTTTAAAAGCCCGAACCTGTTTACAGCCTGATATTATTCAAATGTACGCACACACCTTTTGTCAGGAATGAGTCATTTATACATGACTAACGTAATAGGCCACTTTGAAGTTTGAACAAAGAAATAAAATAAGTCTTCTCTAACATCATAATATCTAGGCACTCTATAAATAGCCCTAGGTATAGGCTCATTTAACATATAAATAGGCCAACGCACCAATAAAAAAAGTATTTCTTAAAAAAATTGAGATAATTTCTAAATTAAGATGAGTATTTGGCAATAACGAAATTAATTAAGATAAATCCTCTTCCGGATTTGCTTCGCCATAGCAGCTGACATAATTAAAGAATAATGCCAACATAAGCTTATATAGCCCACTCTGTCTACATTATGCATTTAAGACTCAATTAATCCTTTAAAACCCAACGTGTCGGCGCCGACACAATTTACCATGCTATGTTCATGTTATCATAACTCACTAACCGTCTACACTATGAAAAAAAATCAAATTGCTCCTGATAGTAGACAATATGACAATATGTGGCTTATAACAGGAATTGCATGCTTTCCAGCAGCAAATCACAGCTGGGAGAGGGGGAAGGGAGGATTTGAAGCGGGAGATACGGAGCGCAGCAGGTTGGAAAGTTTGAGAGTGCAAAATATAATTAAAAAACGGACAAAAACATGGTGAAGAAAGGATTTACAAGGGAGGAGGCGATAGATTTGATCTTTGGTGACACCTGGGTGGAGGCTGAGCATGACTCTTTGGATGTTATTTAGATGTTGAGGAGGCGTATGCTGCTGGCATTGACCCATATGTGGATTGGTAAGTGATGCTTATGAATGTAAGCATATGAATGTAAAGCTTATGAATGTGTGTGTGTGTGTGTGTGTGTGTATATATATATATATATATATTACATGCGTGTGTGTGTATGTGTGCGAGTGTGTATGCGAATGTGTGCATGAGAATGTGTGTGTACATGCATGCGCGCGTGTGTGCATGCATGCATTTATGTGTAAATCAGTATGTTTGTACGTGCATCTATGTGTGTATGAATGTGTACATGCATGTCTTTGTGTAAAATGAAGCTGTAGGTCACTGCAATGTCCAGGAAGTGCTGGAAAATTGTCCCTCACTTTTAGCAGATCCATCACACCCATGTAGAGAAGCAGACCTACGTACTTATTTCTTTATACATCAGCCCATGTGGACTTCCTACCCCTTTCCATATTTCTCACCACATTCTTGTTTGTTTGCACACAAGATGTTTATGTAGGTGTGTGTACATGCATGCATGTATGTGTGCATGTGTATATCTGCATGTTTTTGTATAGGTGTGTATGTGTGTATATGTATGTGTGTGCATGCGTTTAAGCAACTGCAGACTTTATTGTTGTTTCAATGTTATTGTATTGTTATTAGGGGCTAAGCACCGAAGGTGGAAAATGGAAATTCTTTTTTTCTCTGAATCCATGGCTCATGCCAAGTTGAATGAACTCCAAAATTCGAAAATCACAAGGTTTAGTTTTTTTTCTATTTTAAATTTTTTCGAAAAACCTACTTTTTCGAACTTGTCCTAGACGATTTGTACGATTTTCATGAAAATTGGCTCAGATCATCTTCAGACCATGCTGGCAAAAAGTTATGGAATTCAAGTTGATTCTTCAACCGTTCTCGAAAGACGTGTGAAAAAATATGACGAAAAGCACGCAAAAATACATGTGAGGCTATATCTCCGCAACGGTTTGGCATATTGACACCAAACTTGGTGTGTGTTATAATAAGCATGACCTGAGACTAACTGCAGTGTTTCGACACATTGCCACCTAGTGGTCAGGAGATATGAAAAAATCATATTTTGCCTTATAACTTCTGAATGGTTTGGCCAAAAATCACACAACTGGTCTCTTTAGATTCAGTGAGTCATGTTGAGTCGAATGATATCCAATTTTCCCGTGTCGGCCATTTTGAATTATGTTTTAAAATGCTGTATTTTTTGAACGCAGCATCATATTGTTACGAAAATAATTACAAAAATATTCGGCTCCATGCCCTGAAGGTACTCAAAAAGTTTGGTGGCAGCGCCACCTTGTGGCCAATAGTTATAATGAAATATCAAATAAATGCTAATAACTTTTGAATAAATTAGACTATTAAAATTTAAATGGTCACCCTATATTCTGTGGGTCATGCCGAGAGCATTGATACCAATTATGCGAAAATTGGCCATACTTCCTGTCCGCCATTTTGAGTCTACATATTCTAACTCCTCCTAGACCGTTAGTCCGATTTTCACCAAATTTGACGTGAATCATCTTCAGACCATGCTGGCAAAAAGTTATGGATTTCGTGTCGATATATGAAACGGTTCTCATTTAGCGCATCAACGAATTTGCTGGAAGGGTGCCAAAATGCATTTGAGGCTGTATCTCTGCAACGCTTTGATATATTTGCACAAAACTTTGTATGTGTCATCAACACCTCACACTGACCATGCCACATAAATTTGGTAACAGCGCCACCTATTGGTCAAGAGTAATAAACCATTCATTAACCATGAATAATTACACTTTTAAAAATGCTAATAACTTTTTATTGCATTAGCCTATTTGAATGGGCTCAAAATATTCCCTGGCTTATGCCGATAACATAGATACCAAATATGCCAGAGTAAGCTGAACTTCCGGTCCGCCATTTTGATTTACGTTGAAAACCTACTTTTTTGAACTCCTCATCACAACCGTAGGTCCGATTTTCACCAAATTCGAATCAGATGATCTTCAGACTATGCTGACACAAACTTTTGGATTTTGTGTCGATAGACAAAACCGTTTTTGCATACCACAGCGACGAATTTGAGGCACAATGACAAAATTACACTTGAGGCTGTATCTCTGGAATGCTTTGGCATATTAACACCAAACTTTGTGTGTGTCATTGAAAAGCCCCCCTGAGTACACCAAATTGATTTGATAACAGCGCCACCTGTTGGCCCAAAATGATAGGCCATTTGATCTTATTAACTAGTGGTTGTATTCATGCTTTTTCAGCCATTTCAATTACAATCATCCTAAAACTGCTGTAACTGCTCTCTGTTTCATTTGATGAGGTCCTCCATGCCATGCTTACCTCCTAAATTTGCCAGTGGAGTGCTTGGCCCCGTAATTGCTGCTTGCAGCTATATTTGTTATTATTATTGTTACGTTAGTTTTTATTTTGCTCTTATTAATAAATTGCTTTATTATGAAAAGTATTTTTATGAATATATAGTTAGTTTGTAACATGCTTTTATTTTATTTTTTCCAGTGTGGCTTCTACAGTTTCCTACGAAGAAGCAAATGTGCCATCCACATCGATTACAACACCACCTCAGGGGCCGTGGCCAGGGCCGCAGCCGTAGCCGTGGTCGCAGCTGTAGCTGTGGTCGCAGCTGTAGCTGTGGACGCATTCATGGCCGTGAGGAATCTCACAGCCTCTCACCGGTATCACATGATGGAAGATGGAAGATGGAACACTGAGGCAGATCCTGATATAGTGCCCAATAGTGTTGTCACGGTACCAAAATTTCAGTATTCGGTACTGATACCAGTGAAAATCCACGGTTCTTGGTACCAATTTCGGTACCAAAACAAAACACAAAAATATGCTAATTAAAAAATAATAATTAAAATTAAAAAACTTTTTATCACTAAAAATAAAACCAATGCCATTCTTTATACTTATTTACTTGTGTTTAAAGTTTTTCTACAAGTTATATAATTATGAAAAACAGTAAACAAGTTTCACCCAAATTTAAATGTCTTTTAATTTATGAAATTTAAACACATTTTATTTTTGTAAATAAAGGGGATTTGCTACTAAAATTAAAACATGGAAGAAATATTTTGTGATTTATTTCTTAAAAAATTAAATTTCATTAATTTTTTTAAACAGAAGTAGCAGTATCAAAAAAAAAAAATAGTAATAGATCATATGAATTATTTTTAAAAGATAATACTGCTACTAATTCTACTACCATACTAACAATATACAATGCACTATGGATTGATGAGCTGCTGGGTTCATGAATATTAATCACGTTGTATGCGTTCGGTCAAACTGATTTGCTGAAATCAAAACAGGGATGGTAATAGATGAACGCCAGCCAATGAAATTGCCATTTGCGCATTAGCTCCGCCCACTGCTGGAAAAACCAGCATATATTCTTCTTGTTTGAAAAATATGAATAATTCTAAATGAACTCCATTATTTTGACAGGAGAAGACAACAAAGAATATAGTTTACATGTAGCGTGTCGATTCAGCATGGTAAGACTCTCGCTCTCTCTCTCTTTGCACGTGTGAGAAACAGCGCTATCAGTAAAGCGACGGTGAGTCGTGCGCCTTCACACAGAGTTTACAGAGCATCAAATACAGGTGCGCTGTGTGTACATTGACATGAATGGAAAAGTTCATATCGCTTGATGGAGAGAGAACTCTGAAGCTCAGATGCTGAAATTAATGCAAGCGTCATGCGCTTCAGTCTATGTAGTAAACAAACCCGCACGTCTCTGCCATTCATTAATTCACACAGAGACGCACAGAACATGCAGATAACATTTACCGATATTGGTCCATATGGAGATATGATTTGATTAATTTATGCTAACTTTGACAAATTCCTTGACTGTCCATATTTTCATAGTTTTATTTTCATGACTGGATTTTGATATTCTATCCTCGTTTTCTGCTTCGCGGAAATCATAGCGCTGTATGTGTCAAGAACCGGGTTTGACCCGGACCTCGGTACTACCGGTACTTAAAGAAACCTGGTACCGTCACATTTACATTTTTTTTAGTACCGACTTGGTACCGAAGTACCAGGTCTCTTGACAACACTAGTGCCCAATATTACAGGGTTTACTCCTAAAATAATACCTGGAGTGTTAGCCTCCACTCACATTTGGAAAAATGTCTCCACTTGATATTTTCAGTCAATATTTTGACGAAGAGGTCATAAACATCTTGTGTGCAAACACAAACAAGAATGCAGTGAGAAATCTGAGAGGGGTAGGACATTCTCATGGGCTGATGTATACCCTGAAGAAATGAACATAGGTACATAGTAAGTACATAGGTCTGCTTCTCTACATGGGTGTGATGGATCTGCCAAAAGTGAGGGACTTCTGGAGGAATAAGACTTTGCTTCATGTTCATTTTCCTGCTACTGTGATGTGTCCAGGGATCGTTTCTTAGCAATCTCCTGCAATCTGCACATCAGTGATCCAATGGAAGATGCAGAGAATGACAAGAAAAGAGGCACAGAGGAATATGACTGTCTCCACAGAGTCCAACCACTATTGGACATTATGAGGAACAGGTGCATGTCTATTTACCACCCTAGACAGCACATTTCTGTTGATGAGAGGATGATTGCAACCAAAGCCAGGATATCCTTCAAGCAATATATGAAGGCCAAGCCTACTAAGTGGGGCATAAAACTTTTTGTATTAGCTGATGTCAACGGCTACACCACTGACTTCGAAATTTACACTGGGAAGTCAAAATTTGCATCTGGAAAAGGCCTGTCTTTTGATGTTGTCACATCGCTGGTGAATCGAGACTACCTGGGGTCAGGCTATGTGATTTACTGTGACAATTTCTACACAAGCCCTCTCCTCTTTCGACATCTGCATCAGCTGAGAAGAGTTGGTGTTCCCTCAACCAAAAACAATGCCCTGAACAAAAGATCACCAAGAGGCTCCATTCGTTGGATCAGAGATGATGTTCTTTTGTTTGTGAAGTGGATGGACACAACGGAGGTCTCCATGTGCACAACTATCCACACAGTGTACAGTGGAGAAACTGTGCTAAGATGGATAACAACAGAGGATGGGCAACAGCAGTTCAGCAGTACAATAAGTACATGGGAGGAGTTGACACCTCTGACCAGATGCTAGGAACAAATTTGATGCACTGTAAAACACGGAAGTGGTACATGACCATTTTTCAGCACTTCCTGGACATTGCAGTGACCAACAGCTTTATTTTGCACAAAGAGCTGTGTGCCATTCACCATGACAAACACATGACACGGCAAAACTTTCAAGAGTTGCTTGCTGCTCGCTCACAGGTGTTCCCCTGGATGGCAGCTTGAGAGAGATGCGATCATCTGCCTGTTCCTGTGAGTGACACTCAGGGCCTTTCACAAAGGGCCAGCATGGGTCGGCGTCGTTGCATACGATGCTAAAGGAGCACCCCATGGAAGTGTCAGGAATGTGATGTGGGACTATGCTTGCAGTTAGACAGGAACTGCTTCAGAGAGCATCATATTTAAAAGACTGAATTGAAGGATCAAAATAACGCCTGTAGAACTGGGGTAAAACAAATGGCTTCTGAGTGAACACTTTGTAATCCAGTGTCCCAAAAATACTTTTATATATATATATTATAGTTCCTTTTCAAGATTGAGGCATTAGATTCTTTCGTTCATGAGTTTTCAGATTTTTTTTAATAAAAAGCAGTAAAATCGTTTTTGCTATTTAAATTCTATTTGCTATCTCACCACACACAATAATGTACAATAACTGTAATATCCTGAAAGCCAATTATTTTCTGAAAAAAATGACACCTTACACTTGAATATACCACATTGTGTTATAATTTTATACTCAAAAAAACAAAATGAGTGAAAACGGCCTATTTTAGCCTTAGGTTCTCCCCCGGGATTTTGGCACTAATCTTAAAAGAAAAAAAAATTGAGAGTAATTTTATAATACGAGGCGAACCGATTCGGAATTCAGAACCGCTTACTACCACACTACTTGTAATATGTTTTACCATAATATACAGCAGAAATAGTAAAAGCAATATGAAGTAGTTGAAAATGAACATTTTTTTTTTTTCTCGAGGGTTGCACCAAAGAACACACATGAAGCTGGTCCAAGTAGTCATCAGAAGGTTTGCATATAAAACTGAGTGCTGAAATAACAGCACTCTTTTCAATATTCTTATCACTCTGTTTGAATTTGTTTGCACATTCCACAGAAACTAATAATCTGTACACTTGTTTTCAATAAATTAATTCAATAAATATCAGCAAATATATTTCGATAAAATGTAATATGTTTAGGGCACAGAACCTTTTTTTAACACCTTTAAAAAAAAAAAGGTGTGAGTGAGTCTTTCTGAGTGTGTGAATCATTCATCAGTTCTTTTCAAAACTGGTGATTCATTCTGGAGCAATATAAGTAAGTGACTTTGAGTAACTGAATCACTAACTCAACTAATAAGAACTAGCCTACTTTGTGCTTTTTTATATTTCCAGCATCAACGTAATTAATTGATGTGGACACAATGCGAGCACTAATTGAAAGCAAAGGTTCGAGTATACTGTATATAAGGATTATGAAGCCTCAGGAATGCTTTCAGAGACATCAAGAAAGCTCCTTGTCAAGATAGGAGTCCGTGCTTTGGTGAAACAAAGTGGATTGTAAGTTTACATTTGAGAACAAAAACAACTGTGAATGTGATAACGTATAAAGATGTTAAATACTTTGAAAACACACTTATTTTTAATAATTTGAACTGAATTTGGTTCCTGTATTTTATTTTTATGTATTATGCTGGAGTCGAATTTGGTAGTTCTTCCATGTTTTGTCTATGTTTTGCTTATAGTTACCCTTGTAATGAAGAGAAACGAATGTTGGCAGAAAGTGTGGTAACACTGTTTCCTTCTCTGAAAATCAAAATGGGAGAAGAGAATGAAGGATTTTTAAGTTGCACTTATTAAAACCCATCGAGCCTACTTTAAATAAATGCAAATTGGAAATAGTAAGTGTGGTATGTTAATTAGTTAACAGGTTACTAATCAATTGTAAAATTTAGTGACTAGGTTTTTTTATTTATATATTTTTTTATTACCAATATTACAATTACAATAACACCAAAAGTACATCCGCTCTGCTGGTTTGCTTGTCACACATCATGGGTTCTTGTAAAAGTTACAATTATTATCCTCTGCCTTTCATTCAGGAACATTACTGTGACCCAGTCTCGATTTTGCTGAGAAATATAAACTTCTGATCAACTTCTGAGAGGATGCCCCTGGCTCAAGACTTACACTACACAGCATTGCTGGTTTACAAAGAAATATTCATTTATCTGCAAAAAGAAAGAAATGCTTAAAATACCATTAAATTACTATCTTCTGCTATTTTATTATTATTATTTTATTATTATTTTATTAAGTTTTTGAATGCAGAAAGAATGTAATGCCTTTGGTTTTGTTACTGTTAGTTATTTATTTTTGTTTATTGTTTAAAACAAGAAAACATATAATTTCCTGTGTTGAAATGAAAACCTGAAATATTTTGTGGCATACTTCAATAAATAAAAAAAGATTTAGTATACAAAACTATTTTAATTGTTTTAAAATAACTTAGTATTATAGTTCATATTTTCTGATAATAGTTTCTTCATAGTATATGTATGAGTACCAGTACTTTTACCTTAAAGTGACATATCAACCATTTGTTAGAGGCCGTTATTTAAAAAATGAATGGATGTGTTGAAAAAAAAAAAAAACATTGAGTGTGGTAACTAGCGTCAAAAGGAGACAAGAAATACAAACAAAACATTTTCCAATTACTCAGAATGTGTCTTATAGTAAGTCCGAACTTACACTTATATAGCCAAGACACTTGGTGTTGTGGCTCTTAAAAGAGGGTTTGTGGTGTATTTAGCAGCTATTGACAATAACAGAGAGGAGAATATGAAAAAGCATCAATCAATGAATGAATGAGTCAGATATTCTATACGTCTGTACAAATGAAAATGTATTGATTTTTCATCAACGATTAATGACTAATCAGTATGATAAGAACATGGCAAAACTAAGATTCAGGATGACTGCTTGACTGATAACTACGGAAGAGGATTAGGGCCACGCAATAATAAAACCATCTTGAGATTAAAGTCATCATAATATGAGATTAAATGATCAGTTGGTTCGTCCGTGCAGCGTATGATCACATCAGTGCGTTCACGGCTTCACGCTGCCACTGACCTGAAGAGAAAAGCTATCATGTGTATGAATGAAACAGCTTCACAGTCTTTTCAGCCACAAAGTATGATTATTTCTGTGTTACAGATATTCAAATCATAGAAGTAATGGGATAAAAGTTTATAGTTTGGACACTGTTATGCCAGTAGGTGGCGAAAAGGGGCTGTTAAAGTGTATTGGTCTTTGAGTAATCCAATAGTAAAAAAAAAAAAAAAAATGCTGATTCATCCAGTAATGAAACACATACATCTTGAGTGAATCATTGAAGCATTCAATCATAAATTGAATGTGATTTTGTTTGGTTGTCTAATGTTTTTTCTTCAGAATCATGAAATAACCACAACTTCCAAAAAAAAAAAAAAAAAAATCATGCATCTCTATTTTGCACACAAACAGCTCTTAAAAAGTCCAAAAAGTTTGAAAAAAAAAAAGAGACATGGGATAAATGTTTGACGTCATTCTTTAATCCCATTGGAATCAGAACTGGGAATCGATAAGCAGAATCGGAATTGATCAAATTCAAATGATACCCAGCCCTAGTTTAAAAGGGACGCTGCATCAGTGTGAAAGCGTTATTTATAGTAATTGTTAAAATAATATATTCTCTAATGTTTTCTTGACCAACATGCATGTGAAATCTCTAGCAGATCTGCTCCATTATACCAGTCTCACACTAGCCTTTTAGACCAATTTATGTGCAATTTTCCCATTCTGAGAATCTGAGAAATCTTGTCATGGACCTCCATCGATTTCAATGTTCG
The DNA here is from genome assembly GCF_003368295.1 of Carassius auratus. Classification (NCBI taxonomy): domain Eukaryota; kingdom Metazoa; phylum Chordata; class Actinopteri; order Cypriniformes; family Cyprinidae; genus Carassius; species Carassius auratus. The sequence goes on along the minus strand of NC_039270.1, from coordinate 11,090,794 downwards.
CCACGGATTATCTGGTGATGTGAGGCATTGAAAGATCGAATCTTGCACCTCCCTGGGTGCCCCAATCATATCAAACATGTTCAATAGCATCCAGCTGCAGCCCCGCAGACTCACCTCCGGCTAGACACCACTGGCTGGACACCAGTCGATAGACAGCCTACGTCATTTCCATTTTCTCTGTCATTTCTGTTTCTCCGCTAATTTCCATTTTCACCGCTGGATGGACAGCAATTTTATTTCCTGTTTTCACCTCTGGATTGAGATATTTATTTTATATTTTCACTTCTGGATATACATATATTTAGTTCTCACCTCTGGATGGACAGTATATTTATTTCATATTTTCACCTATGGATAGACATTTATTTTATATTTTCACCTCTGGATAGAAAGCATATCTAGTTCTCACCTCTGGATTGACATTTATTTATTTTATATTTTCTCCTATGGATAGACAGCATTATTTATTTTCTGTTTTCACCAGTGGATAGACAGCATTCTTTGCAGGCTTAATTGTGTGCAACTAATAAGTGTGCAAATTGAAATATTATCTTTTTCATATCTCTTTACATAAAACAATTCTCAATAATATACTTAATATTATAACATCAATAATTCATCCAAACTGCATTCACAACAACCACCTTGAAAATATATATTGTTCAGATCATATCATATTTGTGACTTAAATTCAGCCTAGATCAATGGACTATAACGTTTTGTCAATACAACAGACTTGTACATGTTAATTGACCACAGTTTTTTGCCTTGCCCATTTGGATATTCAAATCTTTTTTTGTTTTTTTGTAAATGTAACCACTTCTGTTTTTAAAATATACATAGATTCACATGATCAGATAATTTACCAAACAATCCAAATCAAATGAACACTTCATGGTTTTGCAAGATTTATTGGAAATTACACAATCTAATTAGTAAAATGTGTAAAATCTGACGATCAGAATGAAGATGCCACAGTCAGGCCCGTAAGGTTGTGGGGGAAGTCCCTATTTCAAGAGGAAATAAAACATGAACAGTTCCAAATAAACTATTGCACACTGTGCACACCACACCTCATTCCTGCCCCCTAAAACTGGCAGTCTGGGCAATTCTTAGGAAATTCAGGGTCTGTATAAAACCCTCGCAGGTCTCCACATCTTCTGTTTCCACAGTACCTCACAGTGTTTGAATTGCACAGCGGGCAGTGATACCGGCTGCAGCACTCTGTGCATTTTTGTATTGGTGGTAGCTCCATCCCTTTACGCACACTAATGTGATTTGCCTAAAAGAAGAGGATAGTATTAATAGATTGTTTACGTTATAAGTATGGTGACACATATGAAATACCGGTACTACCTTATAATTCATAAGAGTTTACAAAAATCCAATTAATAACTTTCCAAAAAAAAAAAAAGGAACAAATGTAGGTGAAAAGTTGTGTGTGGTAGATGGACTGTAAACAGACCCATGGCCACCAAAGCGCTTTAATCATCATCATAAACATTAAACATAAGGCATTTACTACTGCATAGGGAAAAGTACTACTTCAACAAAAAACAAAAAAACATAGCTAGCTAGCAAACTGTCGTGTGCATAGACAACCTAACATTTTAGACTATTCTCTACCAAGACTGTTCTATGAGATCTTGTTAACTGGGTACAATCTTCACACATCCAAGTGAAAAAAACCGTATTTACAATATTAAATCATACCACTCAAAGAACGATTTAATTGGAAAATCTATTGTAGCAAAGTAACGTTAGCTCTAGAATTGAGGCACACCAGAGTTCATTAATACCTTTAAAAAAACACGACACAGTACCTTAAAAACAAGATGATTTTTTTCAACTAGCTAGTTTGTGCATTTGAATTCTGACATGACCTATAAATCATCGAGAGTTTATTATTTTTTCTTACCGCAGACATCTGCATGACGCGTCAAAATTGAAAAGTGAATGACGATACGGAAATGACGTCTGCTGTCCATCCACTGGTATCTAGCAAGAAGTGAGTCTGTGGGGCTGCAGCTGGATGCCTCTCAACATGTTTGATATTTTTAAGACTTTTATGATGATTACAGTACTTTCAAAAGAGCCAATAAGAAACAAGTCTATGAGAAGACAGAAGTGACGGACGTTTTAAATTGGTGACTGTGAAACCTGCAGCATTGATCCGTTGGACTTTGGTGATGGAGGAGCAACTTGTTGAAATGTGGTAACAACATACTATAATACACATAACTATAATCAAAATACAACACTGAAAAAAATGTGTGAAAAAAAAGTTAACTTGCATGTCATGTGACCATAGTCAACGTCAGAGAACCGTGCACTTACAAATATACCTCATTATTAGAATACTCATTGTAAAATCTCAGGGGTAATTCATATGTAAACAATATTAGAAGAAAGAAAATCGGATGACAAAAGAAATTGGTAAAATTGTAAATTTGAATGTCTTTAATACTTTCCTTAACGAATTCACCCATTAAACTTATGCGATGTTTAAGCTGTTCAAAGCACTGAAAGAAAAAGTTCTTGCCTGTTTAAGAGGATCATCCAGATTATTTGTAATGCTATTGTAAGGTCCACCCCCTGGCTCAGGACAGTGAAAAGAGAAATGGCATGTGTAGAATGTAAAATGACATTCAAATGAAGTTAAACAGGGATAGATGCAAGACTGCACCTCAGACATTATTGAGACATACAGAGGTGGGGAAATCAGAAATCTAGATACATGAGCAACGAGCATGTGGATGGGCAACACTGCAAACACACTGATATGATTAGTACTGATATCATAAAACACATCAAAAAATTGTATATAGAGATCAAATTAGTGAATTATAATGATTTGCAAGTTGATTTTTACATGGTGTTTTTCATGTGATGTATGGATCAGCTGATAGACTAATATAAAGTCAATCAATCAATCAAATTTACATGTGGTTTCAATGGTCTTTGTAGACATAAATGTCGGAAATTGGGGTTCTTTGTTAAAAATAGAATTAGTGTGTTTTTAGGCTTTTCAGTGTGATGTTTTTGACTTTTGACGGATTATATATTTTAATATTTCCTTTTGAAGAGAGTACGTGAGATCCCAAGTCAGCTGAGGTGAAGAGACAAGCAGTACACACCACACTGCTGTATATAAGACAGTAATAAACCAGTGTCTTCTTAACCCAACCCAACCCTTGTTATAAACAGCATAACACCCGTACAATGAAATCTACTGCTGTGCAGGTGAAGTAGAGCAGAGAAGGGAGCACAGCTCATCTGTAAGTGTAAGAAATCAGGACAGACACAGAACATCTGTCCGTTTTTAATTCTGGTCAAATGCTCTCTGTCAGGTTGTGTAAAGTGGATTATTTGCTGGTGGTTTGTGTGCACATTTCTTTCCAGCAAAGCATGTAATCCATGGGGGTATTATCATTTTCAAGAAATTAAAAAAAAACAATAAATCCATGTTATCCTACAGAAGGATAAAAAAAAGATCAAAGCACCAGCAACTCTTTCAGCAAAAAACAGAAAAGAGAAGAGAAGATGTGTTTCCATTGCAGATTTGTGCAAAACTTTTTCTATGTTTTATAAACGTTGACAAAAAACTATTGCAAAATGATAGCGTTTCCATTAAGCACCTAAAACATATTTGTTTTCTCGTGCAATAAATCATGACGAACACTGTTAAACAGCTAATTTTTGTTGGTTACAGCATACGGCTGCTCATGCAAAACCTTAAAAATATTTTTATTCTGTATGTTGCACTTCTTTTAGGTTGGACTTAGGGATGCTTCGCCTGTGGTGCTAACAAAAAGCAGATGCTCATATGTGGCAGGGATTGCTGTGTGCAACTATGCTCTTGCCTTACTTGTTCATATTGCTCACTATTCCCAGCTCAGTATGGCAATGCTGGCATAAATAATGAACAGTGGTAATCAATAAACATCAACATTTATTTAGCATTAGTTTATAAGATAGGTTATACAGGTTATTTGAGAGAGAGAGCAAAACAGAAGTGTTTTGTGCGTTTGCAGTTTTAGCTTAACGTTGTCTCCCCTACGATGATTTCTTTTTGTTTGTAGGGTGTGAAATCCACTCAATTGCTACAGAATTTATTCCCAGCTACAAGAAATATACCATCAGATCCTCGACTGACTGACAAAAACATTTTCTTCTGTATACATATATATGTGTCTGATGAAGACCCTGCATGCTCAAAACGTCACTTTCGCTATGCGATAGTTTAAAAAAAATACATGTTTGATACCTTTGGAGCTTTGGTGTTGCCGACTTTACATTCAAATATTCTTCTGTATATACAGAAAATGGCCCGTGTTCACGGGGTTGTGATAGTTGACTTTATAGATTATTGAATGTGTTACATAATGCTAATATGTGATCTACAAATTACACTTAACAATAACATCCAGCAGAACCCCATACAGCTTTCTTTTGAATGACTAACACTCGTGAGTCATTTATAATAAGACCTGGAATGTGTGTGAAGAAGGTAAACAGAGACGATTGCTTTCATCTAGGTTAAGTATATCTATAGGCTGTAAAGCTTTCGTGCATTTTCCAAACAAAATGCATTGTGTATTGAACTGTTTGAAGAGATAACAGTCCATAAAGGGCTGATCCAAACACCAGCCAGCTGCTATGGATTTTTCCTTGCCTCTAGGGTGATTCGAGGTTACAATTTAGGAGTGTGGCACAAAGTACACTGTTTATCTACTTTGCCTTTCAATCTCTCTGGCATAGCTTAGCATTCCTGATTCTTTATTTAATATTTCAGATATAATACATGTGACATACATATTAGATCTTAGACACAGCAGAACACTTCGACAGAATACTATTATTAACAACAGCAACAAAATAATGTAATGGCTACATGACTACATATAAATGTATTTTCCAAGTATTTTCGTTATATTATACATTATGTTATATTAGTGCACAAATTTATTGGCATCCTTGGTAAATATTTGCAAAAAGTGCTCTGAAATCGGAAAGGTTTATCCTTTTGATGTTTCATTTAAAATTGTAACAAAAATGATCATTTGTGACTATCTGAAAGCTTTAAATTAGCTTTCAACTGATGTATGGTTTGGACGATATTTAGCTGAGATACAACTATTTGAAAATCTGAAATCTGAGGGAGCTAAAAATGTAAATACAGAGAAAACCACTTTTAAAGTCTTTCAAATTAAATTCTTAGCAATGCATATTACTAATCAAAAAGTTTTGATATTTTTACAGTAGGAAATTGACAAAATATCTTCATGAACATATTCACTGTATTCACGCCTTTTGTGTTCCAGGGTCACACATATCATTTAATTGAATTAAACAATTGAAAGTTGCAGGAAAATCACAGTATGGAATAAATAGTTTTAACCATTACACATTGGCCAGAATTAATAGAACCATGGATCCTCTAATGTTATAATTATCTCTGAAGTATATCCCTATTCATATTTACGTATTTAGCACACAAGGGTGTCTACGAACATGAAATTGTCCAGCCATGACTTCCTGTTTCACAAGTGTCTAACTATACACAACAGGTAACACAAACTAACTATACACAACAGGTAACACAAAAGACACACTTTCTTAATCATCCATCACAATGAGTAAAACCATTCTCAAAGTACAACAGCAGGAACTAGTATTTATAAAGCACGTTAATGCATTTTTCTGCATGACCAGCCTTTCAGATTCCTTAATCCGACTCTATACCTAAACATAACTACTACCTTAGTTAAATGCTGAATGTACTCAACATAATTCATACTTTCATCTTGAGTACACTAGATGCTAACTCCTGTGTGACGCACCAAATGGAAGAATTGGTGGTGGTTTTAGTTTCCAAACATAAGCATTGTGTCCTGAAAAGGTATTTTCTTTAATTTCCCCAATGGATAACTTTAGCAATGTGACTTTGTTTCCCAGATACTAGACGACGTCTGTAAAATGATGCATTGCTGTCTAATGCCACATGATGTAATCCTCCTAGTGCTGTATGATGTAATCCTTCTGACAAATCCTGCTGCGCCTCTTGAAAGGCATGTTCCACATAAGCTGGTCCCAGTTATTCAGAGACGCCGCAGCTGCACAGAGATGAAAACCACAGCGCAAGAGCTCAGCAGTCACTTCTCACTTCCAAGCTTTGGTAATTAGGTAAAAAGCCGGTCATGAGTGTTGCCAAATACTCTCGATGGAAAGTGGCCAAAGCCTGTTTGAAAAGTCACTAAATGTTGCTAGATGACACTGTGAGCTAATATAGCGTATTCACAGAATCATTGTAATATTTGCATTCTGTCTGATGTCGCCCACTTTATATCTGTTTTTCTCATCTATTCTCACATATTGTACTTTTAATACAGCTGAATCAGGGAATCAGAACAGGTACGCAAGTTAAAGAGTCAATTATCCATTTTTTTTGACTGTGTCTGTTCTTGTAGAAAGTCAAGAAGACAAAACAAGTGCAATCGCTGTTGCTGGGTTTGACTTAACTAAAAACTTACAACTTAACATTTTAAACTTAACTCACAATTATATACAATGATCTGGCTAAATTAATAACATAGTGTATTGTGAAAATTACAATTGAATAATCATTCGGAGTCCAGGGTGGATAAAGTAAGTGAACCTGTAAAATTTAGTAATTTATAGTATTTTTCCTTTGGTAGCAACCCAAACCCAGCTTATAAGACTTGGCCAATTTTAGAACAGCCCTCCACACAATTATGTTTCTACGGAGCCCCACACATGATATGCAAGAAAAAATAATAATTGTGCGCATGATTTTTACATTTTTGACCCTCGACTTACTAGATCATGCATACGATTAAAAAATGTGTTTCCTAATTTTAAATAAATTGTTTGCTCAATGTAATAATTCATGCTCTTGTTCTAGGTAAACTGTGCACACGAAATAATAATTATTTGTACTTCCTGCCTGGACAGAGGCAGAGACAATTCAATGAGGTATTATTTTGAGTTCAGCCTATTCACAAAGGCGGCGGCGGATATGATACGTAGCCTACTGAAGATGAATTAAGCACCAGCACCAGCACCTGGTTGGAGGTAATGATTCAAAAGTACGCAGTTTACCTTGAATGATCGAATGAATTATTATATCGAGCCCAAGATTTACTTAAAACAAGGGAATTAATTATTAAATCTTGTGCATGATTAAGGAAATCAAGGGAACAAATTAATATATTGTGGGCACGATCTAGTAAATCGATGAAACTATTTTTTTTTCTTGCATGTCATCTCCGGGGCTCTGTATGTTTCTGTTTATCAGTATTTCTAGGTAAAATATCATGATAGACATTTGAATTAATTGTTCTTCAACACTTGTATAATGTCCAGGCCCTGAGGCAGCAAAGCAGTGCCAAACCATGATGCTCCATCCTCCACGCTTCTGGACACAGACGTCCTCTTGAGTATTAACAATCCTGCATTTTCTACATTTAAAGACAGGGTCTCTTACCATTGATTCATGAACACCCAAGTCTTTTTTGTTTGTGTGACCCACACTTCCACTCAAAAGTATCTTGTGTTTGTCTAAAATTACGACTTTACACCATATTTTATAAGTTATATATTTCAGAAATCTACGCTGCTGAAAAAACAAACAAACAATACAATGCATCCCAGAATTTGTAATGGTTTTACTGGTTAAAATGGGAATTGTATTCGTTTTAATGGAAACTTCTCTGGTAATTTGTCACCTTTTATTGGTGGCTTGTCAAAACCGATTCCTATCGAAATATGTCCCAAAACACACTACAGGAGACTTTTTTTGTGGTTTTAATGGTTAATAGTAATGTTTGTAATGGCATTTGTAGCAGAAACCATTATAATTTATATAATGGTTTCTGTTGTTTGTTTGATTGTTTGTAGATATTGTTCTGTAAGATATTTTCAGAAGGATTCATTTACTCTTTTTCACAGTGCACATGCAAACAATATCAATGCTACACAATACAAAATGTATATAAAATAATGTTTTACAGACACATCAGTGATGAACCAACAGCAGTCAGACAGTAACTTCACTCACATACAGTGTCATGAAATGCTCTCTTCAATACACACATACACAGCCTGTCTCTCTCTCTCTCTCGGAGAGGCTTGTCTCGGCACAGGGTCAAATCTCTTCAGTTTCAGATCAGATCAGATCAGATCAGATCATCTGTTTGGATATTCCACATGTGCTCTTCAACAGAAGCATGAACGGGATCCCACTGTACTGTACAACACACTTCAACATGGAGGTAAGAAAGATCTGTTCCTAAAGTATGTTTTTTAAAGTTTTTATTTATTGTGTCCATCAGAAAATTCAGAAATTTAAACATGAATGCTTATGTTTGGCAAAGTCACAGTGGATATTAATATAGAACACTGTTTTATAATTTTCCACTTTGTATGAATGAACCATGAACTTGAGAGAGTTATACTAAGCAACGTCATGGTCTTCATAAAATCGTTACTTCATCTCTAGATAGAACATCCACTTTTCCACTTGCTTTTTTCTAAAGAGACTGTAATTAATGCTACAAATGAAACCCCTTGTATTGACATGAGCAGCTTTGGACTGTCAGTGAAGTGACAGACACTTTCAGCCCTGGAGCTTTACTGGTTAATATTAGGATTAATGCACACATGCCCTAAAAAAAAAATGAAAGCCATAAATGGGTCTGGATCTGAGAGGGACATTGATTACTTTGCCTTTCAGCCTGTTTGTCCACTGGGGATGATTGTGACATAGAGGACATTGCTCTCCCAAGTCACTTACTAGACTGTGCACTGTACAGCTGTACAGCACTACATAAAAAAAAAGTAAAAAAAACTGTTTGACGGGAAGCATTAATCGTTCATGTCTTTCAAAGTAAACTAAAGTATACAGGACCATAACTATCTTCATTATAGCTTGTTTGGAAGGTTAGTGGTTGGCCTAAAAATGTAACAATTTAAATAAGTAATACTATTATCGAGTGATACTGTATTGCTATATACACAGTGCCATTTAAAAGTTAGGGATCAGTAAGATTTTAGTTTTTAATAGAGTCTCTTATGCTCCAAAAAAAGTGTAATTTTTTTTTTAAATATTTTAGCAACTTCTAATATTGGTTTCCTATTTTTATAAATTAAAAATATTACTTAATTTTTATTAAATTATTAATTCTGTGATGCAGCGCTGAATTTTCAGCATCATTGCTCCAGTCTTCAGTGTCACAGGATCCTTCTCTAACAATATAAGTCTTTACTATAACTTTTTAACATCCTAACTGAATAATATTATTAATTTCTTTAAAAAACTAACTAATGGTATATTCACACCTCTCTTGTTTGGTTAAATTGAATAGAATTCAAGATTATTTCCCCTCTTGGTGCAGATCTTTTGGGCAGGTGTGAATACAGCAAATCGTACTCGGGTGCGGACCAAACAACTGAAATGTACTGCACCAAACTTTTATTTGATCCGGACCAAAGCAGGTGAACTAGTGGACTTTCCTGATGTGAAAACACCCTAATGCCGCGTTTCAGGCATCCCGTAACCCTTGTTTTTCCAACCTTAAACCCGTGAAAGTGCACTGGAATGGCAGTCAAACCCATGACTTCCCACCCATGAACTCGTACTAGATCAATGTACTCCCGAGTTATGACGTCACACAGCATGCGAAACACACTAATGGCAGCCCTTACAGATAATGCTGCCTACGGATTCAGTGTTTATGTAAGTGGTACACGTTGAAAAAACTATTTTAGGACAATGTAATGTTGCAATAAAATTAATAATCTTGCTAAAATTCCTTGCTCTCAGGAAGTTTGACGTGACTTGCCTGGAACAGTACAAAGTCGTTAGTCGTGGTTTAAAATCGTGACTTGCGAGCTCAAAAACCTGCCTGGAACGCAGCATAAGTCTCCTAAGTGTGGAAAAATTAGTTTGAATAAAACACTTGACTTGCTGTTGATGTAAATGTTCCAAATCTGTCAATTAGGATCAAGTTTTCCAAATCTGTAAGTTAGGATAATGTTTTACGCAGTAGGACAGCTCCCTCTGTAGGCTCTCACAAACAAGGCAGCATCCTAGGTTTTGGAACAAAGACATTCTGTGTTGGTTGCATTAGGATTAGCACTGCTTACAATATAGGATATATACAAGAGTATATACTTCATTGACCACCATATGTTTCTCCCCCCAGGCTGTAAGTCGCATTTAACGGAATTTGGAATCTGAGGGATATACATAATGGATTCCTGGACATTTTCGTTCTCACCCAGTAACCTCCCCAGCAATCTGTCTGGACTCCCCATGTACGATGACATCATGCTCGGCAACATATCTGAAGACGGCCTGGGAAACGAGACGGACCAGAGCTTGACCAAAACCAGCACAGCCGTCATCACCTTCATGTACTTTATTGTGTGCGCCATCGGTCTGTGTGGAAACGCTCTGGTCATCTACGTCATCCTGCGATACGCCAAGATGAAGACGGTCACCAATATCTACATCCTGAACCTGGCGGTGGCAGACGTGCTGTTCATGCTCGGTTTGCCCTTCATCGCTATCCAGTTGGCGCTGGTGCACTGGCCATTTGGTTCAGCTCTGTGCCGTGTGGTCATGACTGTGGACTCTCTCAATCAGTTCACCAGTATTTTCTGTCTGATGGTGATGAGCATCGATCGGTACCTTGCTGTTGTGCATCCCATCAAGTCCACCAGATGGAGGAGGCCCAATGTCGCAAAGACCATTAATCTGGTCGTGTGGGTCGTGTCTCTCGTCGTCAACATCCCAATCGTAATCTACAGTGGGCTGATCACCAAACCTGATGGCTGCTTCTGCACTATTGTGTGGCCAGAGCCGCAGGAGACCTACTACACCACCTTCATGTTCTACACCTTCTTCCTGGGCTTCTTCCTGCCTCTGATGGTCATATGTCTCTGCTATTTGTGCATTATCATCAAAGTGAAGTCCTCAGGAGTCAGGGTGAGCTCCAGTAAACGGAGGAAGTCTGAGAGGAGGGTGACGCGTATGGTGTCCATTGTGGTTGCCGTCTTTGTGTTCTGCTGGCTGCCTTTCTACATTTTCAATGTGACATCGGTCACTGGCACTATTAGCACCACGCCTTTTTTAAGGAGCATGTTTGCCTTCGTCGTGGTGCTAGGATACGCCAATAGCTGCGCAAACCCAATATTGTATGCTTTCCTGTCTGAGAACTTCAAAAAGAGTTTCCAGAATGTGCTGTGCTTGAAAAAAGCGAGTGCTTTGGATGAGGCTGAACGCACTAGTAGCAAACAGAACAAGCCGCAAATCATGAACGAGCCAACAGAAACTCAGAACACTCTGCTAAATAGAGACCTGCAAACCAGCATGTGACAAAACAAAGGTCGTTGCTCAGCAAACTATGGATCTGAAATCAATAGAAACTGTGGTCTCTACAAACAGAGTAAGAGAAGTGACTGTAAAACCATTAAATGGTATTTAAAATGGTTTCCATTTTAAAGCCCACTGGCTTAGTTTCCCAAAGTTACAAACTAATGGATTTTTGGAAATCTTAACATAATTTCCATTCATTGGTTAGAACCTGTAAAAATCATTGGTAAAACATTAGTTTAGAGACCAATTATCACTATTAACTATTAGCTTATAAGCATGCCTATTATTAGCTAATCATCTGTTTATTAGTGCTTATAAAGCATATATTCTGCATGACCTTATTCTACATACCTAATCATACCCAATAACTAAATTTAACACCTACCTTACTAACTATTAACAAGCAGCAAATTAGGAGATTATTGAGGCAAAAGTCATAATATTTTTTTTAAAGCAAGAATTGGACCTTAAAGTAAAGTAAAGTTCACCAGTTCTTCCTATCGACTAACTATTAACTATGAAACTCCGAATTTTATGTTTATAGTTAGTTGTTAGGTTTAGTTATAGGGTGGATCAAGGGATGTAATAGATTGTAATGCAGAATAAGGCATTAATATGTGCTTTATAAGCACTAATAAACAGCTGGTAAAATGATACAACTAATTAATAGTAAGAATTGGTCTCTAATTTAAAGTGTTACTATACTATACTATTTTATAAAAAAAAAATACTCTGGATTGTTATTTATAAAGTATATTTATAGAGTTCTTTAAGCAAATTGTGATTATAAACAGAAGGACTAAGGTATTCTCCAGTGTCACTGTGTTTGTAGAAAATATTCAGAATCTAGTTCTTACATTTGTTTTGTTTTTTATTTTTATTTTATCCATAAACAATAGCAAACACCACCACCATAAATTCATTACACTATACAAATATGCTTTTTAATTTACACCTTGTAGCCAGCAAAATGCTGAACTGGATTGTATTGTAATATGTATCACTCTGTTTTTGCATTGTACGTGTTAATTCGTCCAGAAATACCATATTGCTGTAGTCTTCCTAATAGCAGTTAAAGTCAAAAATAGAGTCATGGGTCTCTCTCATAATTTCTAATAACTGTGCAAAGATTCTGGCCTCTATCCCTTTGAATCACCGTAATGTTAAGGGCAGATAGTAATCTAGAGAGATTTTCCTCGTCTTAATATAATGTTCATTTGAAAAGGGCTAAAGCATTGTCCTTATGTTACTTCTGAGATCAGGCAGGGACACATGTATCATGATCCAGCCTGATCTTACACGCAAAACATACATATGTAGACGCAAATTAAAACGGTCCAATGTGTATATAACTTTACATATTTACAGTGCCATAGAACCTGCTTTGACCAGTTACTTATTTAATAACAAGACATTTGATTATGAAGTCGCCTTTAATTGAGCATCTGCTTATAATACTTTGTTCACCATGAAAAAAACAATTATTTGCGTCGCCATAAATAACCGTCGTTTATTTGAATAAATGATGGCAGTGGCAGATTTACACACAAGCGGAGATGTGGTGTTTGAACCATAGCCAGGTTACAGTTCTGTTGAGTCTACCCAGGAAGCAGAAGAGCAGGAGAGGGCAGTCACGGCCAAGAAAGAGAAAAAACCAATCAGATCCTCTTCTTGAGCTCCTGAAGGAAGACGTGGCACGCCAGAAGGTTCTGTTTGTCAACATTTCTCAAAATCTTTAAAGTAATGAATTCTAAATGGCTTAAACAATCGTTAATGAATAAATATCTTTGGTTACACATTAACAAAAATAAAAGATAAGTCGTGAAAAATATGTGTTGTGCCGTGTTGTGTGAGCTCTCATGCTGCCTTCCTAGTAAGCCCAAGAACAAAAGAAGTGTTAAGGATTATAGGTTAATAAAGCTGTATAAACTAAATTAACCTTAAGTATACTGTAGGTAAGTATACATTTAATTTTAAAATAAGTATTGGTAGCCAAATTAAATTAAATTGTATTTAGTTTTCAACTTACTATTTTAATTAGGATGATTTCTGTAGTCGTGGTCCTGGTTGACATCCTTTAAGGCAGACACTTGGTTGCACAATATATATACACAGACACACAAATATGAAAACATAACTTGTCACCATAATTAGTAAATTCTTTTATCTGGTAATGTTTGTTAAGTAAAGGTCAATTATAGAGAAAAAGAATGCAGTCTTTGGTGCAAATGTTGGATGCACTTCAAGTGCCTGAAGAAAGATGGCTCTAAATCACGTCTTCATCATTCCAAAAGTATGCTCAATAATTGCGCGGATGTCATGGTTGCGATTGGCTTCTCTGTGCAGGGGTACCCACCATCACAAGGAGGAAAAAGCCCTGAGCTGGATACTTTGCATGGTTGTAAATGGGGCTGTTCTGAAGCCCAGTGAGTCGTGGACACTCCCGAGGTACCCTACAAAAATGTCTAAAAATGGTCGCATATCCCTTGAAGCAACACTGTCCATCAGGGCCAGCTGGTGGTTTTATTCTCACATGACATCCATCAGTTGCTCCAACAGCTTTACCAAATGCCTGGTGATTGGTGAGAGAAGCAAAGCATGCACCAACCTGGAGCAGGTGTTCTTCTGACTTTGTTTGGGCCACAACCTCTGGCAGAATTGCCATGACTTCATCAGCCACTGGCCATGGCACATCCCAAAATCTGCGACACAACCCTGTAAGATGATTGGGCCAACCAATACAAAAACACCAATGTCTGGAGTGCTGTACCCCAGCCATGTCTCCGTTGCTGATGAGGCAGCTCCAAAAGTTAATAGAGGCTCTCTCTTGTCAGACGAAAGTCTGCTTTTGTATCCCCTCTTCTCAAGAACGGGGACATGAGGATTGAGCCTGCAATACTTGATGTATGTCTGTATAAAACAAAATAATAAAAAGTATATTTACAACTACATACTAATGTGTACAATCGTGTATATATAATATAGGTTTTCAGTTCATTCTTTGTGTTCAATATTCAATATTGCTTTTAATCATGAACATATAACAGATCTACAGCATTACATTGGGTTAATCTTTTAATGTGCTGTATTGTGTTAAAACGTATTTATAATCTAGTTTTACAGCATTACATTTAATTCATTTATGTTTAACATGTAGTTTAAAAGACATTTAGTTCAGTATTTATTTTTCGGATTTTGTTTTTTGCTTAATAGCTTTACTAAAATTATCTTAAAATTGTGAATGCTGGTTTAAATCATGATAAATGATGTAATTTGTAGCACTTTTAAAGACAGTGGTATCACAATAATAATAACATTGGATTTTTAATGGGAATGCTGCATCCCCTACAATGGTGAATGGCATGTTCCCCAGATGCTCTGCTCCTGGTAGCTGCTGATTATCTGGCACCTCCAGCTTTTTTTGCATCCAATGCCTGCCCTATGGCTGAGCCAGCAAAGACACCCCCATCACTTGACCATCCATACTCTCCAACATGGACTAGACGGAAGCGATACTCAGCATCGACCACAGCCAATAATACTACCGAGAATGTTTTTTTGTAATTGAAAAAAAAGAGGTGCAAAGAGGAGGATGTGCTTCCCATCTATCGCTCCTATGCAGTTAGGGAAATTTCACCTAGAGGAAAACTTCGAAGCAATCTTCCTCCACTCCTGCTCAGTAGGTCTTGCTAGGTGTGTATCCATCATGCACCTGTTTAGTGCAGCACATGTGTCCTTGATGGCTTTAGCCACTGTGCTCTCCCCCATACGTTAGTGGAAGGCAAACATTCTGACTGAATTTCCTGAGGCCAGATACCTGTAAAACAAACATTAATATAAACATTAATTTATTTTTCTTTGCAGAAAATGAGTGCAGGACAAGATGGAAGTCACTTCAAGAAATACATCAAGTGGAAAAAAAAGTGTTTCAAGTGTTTCTGGAGCAGTGCGTCAAAAGAAATGGAATTATGCTGCTGTGATTTCCTACCTGAATGTATTTCTACAAAATAGAAGGTTATATTTGTAGTAATTTGTAGTAATGCACTTTCAATTAGCTTTGTAACAAAGTGCATATGACTAAATTATGTCTTGAAGAACACTTTTAAAAGGATAGTTTACCCAAAAATTTAAATCCTGCCATTAATCATTCACCCTCCTGTCATTTTATTAAAAATATCTTAATTTGTGTTCTGAAGATGAATGAAGGTTTTAGAGGTTTGGAACAAAATAGAGGACAACATTTTCATTTTTGGGTGAACTGTCCTTTACCTGGTGGTAAAAATAAAAAAATGTCCCTCTGTCCTTTCACCAGTACAATCAGTAATGTGGATTTCGAAAACTTTATGGATGGGTCGATCCATGAAGGTGATTTAGACACACAAATTATATCAGAAGAGGAGACAGCAGGGACTGAAAGTGAAGAAGTTTAAGAACGGCCTCAGAGACCCAGAAAAAAGAAGAAGAAATGACTCAAAAAGTCCAAACACACAAACTAATAAAAAACTTACGGACTTTTTAGTAACACCAACAAGTGCCACCAAAACAAAATGATGAAACTTGAGCTTTTCCTTCTTTTCCCTCAGTTGGTGTCCAGTAATTTATAGACATCCCTGTGATGTCAGGTCCAATTATTGACAGCAGGTCAAAACTTAAACTAAAATACAGTACATTTGTTTCATTGAAATAAAACATTACAAAGTTTTTGGTTACATTTTCATGCTTTTTGTCAGGTAATAGCTAGTTTTTGGCTGGTAATCGAAAAAGTGCATCAACTGAAATGATGCTAGGTTTTGTGATTCCTGTTAATTAATGATTCCTGTTAATTATAAATCTAATATAAATGAATAATTATTTGATGCATTTGTTGTGTTTATATGTTCTCAAATAACACATTATTACACTATGGCACATAGTGACAAAGAATGAATCCAGTTTCTCAGAAAAGGACGCAATGTTGCGGCATCCCTGGGAAAAGGACTGTCTTTGGACATCCAAATGTCCACTGGGAAAAAACTAAAAAAAAAAAACCAAAATGGCCCAAAGGTCAGTCTTTTTTGAACATCCAAACTTTTAAGCAATCAGAGTTTATAAAAACAAAGATGGGTGGATCAAAGGATATAATTTATTTATGCATTTATATTGTGTTATTAATTTTATGATTAGAACAGTAACAATCATTTTCAATCTTGATGTGCAAAACAAAATGTCAAGTTTTTGTAACAGAATATGCATGGTGCATAGAAACGGTGTAATGATTGAAATTCACGGGCAAAGAAAAAAAGGATCAAGTCCAATGCTAAAATCAAACGTCCACAACAAGCAAAACCTTTTACTTCACATGGTAGGGTTATTTTGACCTAAAAGAAAATAATTGATTGTATTGTAAAGCATTTGTTTTGAAATAAAGATTAATTGACTCACTTTTACATTGTTTTTTAGAATATACATGGTCTGAGAGCTCTCAGATGAGATCAAAAATATCTTAATGTAAACAGAGTAAATAGCAAGGGGGTGATATTTATTGGCTTTACGAACGTATTTCATCACACGAACAAAAGAAAAATCTGGTTGAATGTGTTTTTGACTGCTTCTGGAAGTGGTCAAAAGTCAACTATTTTGTACATTTGTAAACAGAAAATCATTGTTGAATGGTTTTGCACTGTTTTGGTTGAACATGGAGGTCCATGATAATACTATTCTGGCTGTTTAATGCTTTGGTTCCCAGTATATTTAACTCATAGAGGATTATACGATGAACTAGACTTGGACACGAAACATTACACAATTCTAGACTTGTTCATTGTAAGTCCAACTGTTTTATACTATTATGACCTAATGTTTTATGTCAGTAATAGAAAAACCTTGGTCACAGCATCTTTGAATTACCATAAAATTATTCTTACATTTGTGTTCACTGTTGTTTAGAAATTTGATCTAAAAGAATGCTGCATATTCCATTCTGGAAGAAGTGGAACAAGGGAATAGCTCTTCATCAAGGATATATGTATCAGCTCTAAGTTCATGACCAAAGAAGGTACGTGTTATTTAAATAAAATAATTTCCACTCTGTGATGGCTACAGTCTTCTTGAAAAACTGGAAAACTCCCAAAACCCCTGAGCTAAAAGAATGGGTCAACATAATGACTAAGACGTCTTCGTACGAACGTTTGCTCTACAAACTACGTAATACGACCAGAGCAGGGGTCACTGTGGGTTTTCCGGTTTGGGAAGATTTCTGGTCTTACGTGACGCTGTCTTTCCATGTAACACAATCATTTAGATTTTTTTTTCAATCTCTGTTAGTTTCAGCCACTGTATTTATCCTGGTCATACATGCAGTATCTGTATAAATCTATATTTTGTGTCTTGTATGATATTGTCATATACCGAACAAAAACAATAAAAACTTGAATTATTGAAAAAAAAAAAAAAAAGGATATCCACTCTGACCTAATCAGAGCTAATTAAACATCATCTTAATTGTTGACCGTGTTCGAGATTGTTTCGGAAAGCTGCATCATGCTGATTTGGTGTTTGGATAACATTAACTCATCTATGCAGCTAAACATTTTAATACAGCATTAGATTTGAAAGATTTCAACAGATCGTGAAATGAGAAAACACATATCAAGTGAATACCATTACAGATTAACTAATATAGAAATACTAAATGTTTACTGTAGTTCACTTTTAATATGATATCAGGTGACAAGTATTGTAACAGAAGCAGAAGTTTTCAATGTCATGTCCGTTAGAAACCAAACTTGCCAAGACCTTTTTACATTTTCATTTATCAGATAATAAATCAGGACAATATGTATGGTTGCATGAATAAAAAAAGAATCCACCTCATAAACTTTGTACGTAACAAACTTTGATGCAATAAATAGGGTATGATTTAAAAAATTACCATCCCTCCAAAACATCTAAATTTCTTCTATTTTCATGTGTTGGTGTATATAATTATTTGTATTTATAGGGGTTATTATAGCACAATTCTATAATAAGGGGGTTATTATAGAAACCCCCTGGACCTCACTAGTTTTCAAAACCTGGCAATGGCCATGAATATATGTTTTCAATATGTACGTTCTTGCCTAATCAGTGTGATTGAGCTGTTGAAGAGCGCCATCTTTAGGAGAAACACCAAAATACAGCTGCAAGGGCCAATCTCAGCCATTTTACAAATGTCAACAATGAGAAAGATTCGATTCTCTTTACTAGTCGACCTCAATACATTTTAATTGTAAGATGACTTGTAAATAAATTTTCTCAGAACTTCACACAAGATAACCATACACAGGGGTTAAGGGAGAAAAGCCAATGGGACCTAAAGACAAATTAGGTTCCAATGAAAAAAGGCTGAGCAGACTCGATGACTCTGTGCAAATTTACAAAAAGATGCATGATGCGCTGCTTCTTGAGTAAGAAGTTGTGGAAAGATGCAGGAAGAGGTTGTGGCTGTGTTTTAAAATGTTTAGGTGTTTGTTTTTGTAGTTATGCATTGGGATTGTTGGGTAACCCAAAAAAAGATTTTATTTCTATTTTGTTAAACAGAGAACAAGAGAGGACTCTGCAAAGCCACAATTACCAGATGAACTTACTTAAATACTCATGCAAACACATGTATATTATATCAGAGCACATTAACAATGTCTACATAACTTAAATCTGTCAAATACTTGTGTATATCTAGAGCAAATGTTTTCTTGACCCTCAGCTAAATTAATTATTAGGAGGGCGGGGGGGACAAAGAAGTGTTTGTTTTGGTGGTCCCCTCTCAAATAAGAGGGAACAGTTACATCATCCATCACTCTGAGCTCCGATCACTTAGACAGCACGATTGGCTCCCTTTTGTTTTTGTTAATATTTGTGGAATAATCAAATTTTCTTGTGGTTACAGTACATCAGTGCAGCAGAAAGCAGAGTGTACTTAGTTGATCCAACACACAACTCTGCATAGCAGGCAGTATCGGACCTTTCTGACAATAAATTCAGGTACTTATGCAATTTCAGCTGATAAACCTAAGCCTTTACATTGCATTGCATATGTCTATTTATCTATAGGCATCTTTACACAGCAAAGGTGGCACAGAAACCTATTCTGAAGCAGCATAAAACCATGAAAATTTGCATTTGCGCAGACAGTTTAATGCAGTAGAGCATTGCAGTAGTCCAGCCTAGAAATGACAAGGGCCTGAACAAAAAGTTGTGCAGCATGCTCTGTTAGAAAGATTCTGATCTTTCTGATGCCAGCCAGCTTGAGATCCATTCAGCTTCCGTTGGATCATCTGGTTGAAATTAAAGATAGAGCTGTGGGTCATCAGCATAGCAATGTTAGGAGAAGCCATGTGTCTGTATGATGGGACCCAGTGTACTGTATATGGAGAAGAGGAGGGTTCCAAGAACTGATCCCTGAGGAACCCCAGTGACAAGTTGATGTCCTTTGAATAACTCCCCTCCCCAAGCCACCCTGAAAGACCAACCATTGAGATGGTCAAACCAGTGAAGTGGATTCCCTGTGATGCCCAGTGATGAGAGGGCAGACAGGAGGATCTGATGATTGACAGTTAGAATGCGCTAAAAGGCTAAACTCATTACAAATTATTGGACTAGAAAACAAGTCGATCAACATTTTCGGGGTCCAGAGCAGAGCGTTTTTTATTCACTATATGTCCAACTGTTGAGAAGACGCGCTCCGACCGCACTGATGTCCCAGGGAAACTCAGGTACTTCATTGCCAGCTGCGCAAGGTGGGGGTATTTCCTACTGCCAATCTTCCACCACAAAAGTGGGTTGCTGTCAGCTGGCAATGGCGGCTCCTTTTCATAACTCATCATCTCCTGTAAGAGGTCGCTTTTGACGTCATTAGGTTTTTTCTTGGGTCGCGACTTTGAAAGGTTTAAGTGTCTCTAACCTCAAAGTTGTGGTCAGTTCTAGATTAGACATTTCCTTGCCAGAGTTGTGTCTATGGCTCTGACATCTAACCCTTTGCATACAGCCAAGTTGATTGTTTGGGCCAGACATGGTATATTAACAGCACCTAGGTGCTGCTCCACTGCATTAACATAATTAAGTGCATTATCAGTAGTGAATGCAACAACTGAATCAGGCTGTATCGCGAAATCCCTCAATATGCCAGTGATGCACTCAGCAACATTCTCAGCTGTATAGACAGTTAGACAATTTTGTCTGTTTAGCAGGTGGCTCTTCCCACTCTAGATCTTTATATTCATCTGGATGATGAAGCTGCATATGCTCCCTCATAGGTGTAGTGCTGCTGTGATATGGGAACGATCGCACAGTTTGCATACCACTTTGTCCTTCTTCATATTTAGATTTTCAGTCCAAAACCCGAAGTGCTTCCATATCGATTACAGAAATAAATTCAGTTAGCTAATTAAGATTGATCATTTAATGCAATATAACATTGTGAAATAAAACCACAACACAATTTCTACAATTTAATTAAGTATTAACACTCTATAAAGGAATCACATTGAGCTGTATGGGCTACCTGAGTTACTTGGATAGGTTTAAACGAAATGCACAAACTGTAAAAGTTTATTTGAGCCTAAAGTCCGTACTGCTTGTTTAAACGTACGAAAATAATGTTTAAGAAGGTTTATGAACTGACGGTATGGATTGCAAAAAAAAAAAATTCTCCTACAGGTGACGTGCGGGGCTCCGTACATACGAACCAGAAAGACATATCTCAAATTTGACTAAAATGTTTTTGTCTTTATGCTGAACTAAAGTGAAATAGTGAGCATATTTCCACTCATCTTGCACTCGCCTTGACTAGTCGACATGATTGCCGCACATACTTGAATAAACGGAAACACGCCCACATTGCGTCTTCGTGTTCACAGTGGTTGGTATCCACCAATCCTGACCTACAATGCGTCGCTGCTGAACACAGGTTAGGCTGTAGGCTATACTTCAGTCAAAATTAATTAATTTAAAAAAAAGTAACGGACAATGCACCATGTAGTAACGGTAACGGAGTTAATTTATTTAAAAAGTAATGCGTTACAGTATTTGTGCTTTATTTTGCAAGAGATGTCAGGTATTTTGCATTTTGTGTGTGCAGTTCTTGTTTCTGCATATAAAGTTTGGAAAAAAAGAGGCAAAGTTGTAAAAATGTAAGCAGTTGAAAAACGATGTAAAATGACAGCATTTTTTTTTTTACTTTAGCAGACATACTATGTTTAGCACTGCTTACAAAGAACATACAGATGTCAGATGTCATGAAATGATATGTCACTGAACATTAAACTGCATTATTACATAATTTGCATTAGTAATCAGAAACTTTGATCCAAAACAAAGCATTCTGGTGCATTATGTTTACATCTAATTAAGGTTCTCTTCAAAACTTCACGCATGGAAGCCACTAACCTATGAACTAATCCAAAGAAATCTGCAAAGGTATGTGCAGTTTTGTGTACTTTTTTTTTTTTTTCATTTCAGGTACTTGTAATGATGGATTCATCCACTGAGCCAAGAAAGACAAGAAAGACTCAACAAAATCTGTAATTAATTAATTTTATTTCTCATTTTTGACTTATAATTAAAAAAACCATCAGCCAAATGTATGAGACATATATATACACAATAGCCATAGATAATGCTGTAACTTAAGCCCTGTCTTCTAAATGAATGGGGGACTACTAAAATATCAAAAACATCTCCCTGTACTCGTAAATGAACTGAAATTAACTTCCCCATGAATGTTGTTTTTTTATTCTCAAATAGAACGTAAAAGTCATTATTTATTTTTACTGATAAATATTTAATATCGATTCAAATGCGTAGTTTCAACCTCTGCTTCTAAGGGCCACTGCAGTGATGCAATGACTTTACCAATCAGCAATTGTCTCTCATTTAGAAGGTGGGACTCCCATTCATAATTATAGGAGGGAACCATCTTTGTTGTTATGTAATCTTTTTTAAACTTCTGACTGCTTTTGCATTTATGGGTGAGGTATTCTTATAATTAATGGATTTAAAAAAAATCTCACTTTGTAGTGATAAGACAAAACAGGCAGCCACACACATGGCTGATGCTCTGAAGGAGGACCTGAGAAAACAAAAATTAGTTAATTAATTGGTGCTGTAGATAAACCAGTGGAGCTTCTTAAATTAGAAAACAGTGATTATCATAACATAAAAAGTTATTATTTTTGTGTTCACAGATGCTGTGATTGCTCGTTTTCAAGGGACAACTCCATCTCAAGTCAGGGCTCTGCTTAGGCAGAAGTGTAACAATGAGAGCTATGCAAAAAAAAAAAAAACCAGTTAAGTGGTGTCAAAGGTTATGATGAGAATTAACTGACCTTTATGTAATAGACTCAAGAGACCTACCAAAGGGGTAATTCATGCACTGCAGTTCTGTATTTGTTGTTTGTAATGTTAGTAGTGTAATGTTAGTAGTTCTGTCTGATGTTAAAATTTAAAATTCATACTTTAACTTTAAAAAAAATGTTCCTAAGGGATTTAACCGTGTAAGTTTAGTAAGCTAGTTGTAATTTTAAAATATTCCACTCTTAAGATTTTGCTTGTATTTGTTTTTGGGTTTTTTTCTCTCTCACTTTATTCATCGTTATTCATTTAATAAAAATAATGTACATTTATTAAGTTTATGTGAAATAAAAAATCACTTTCCTTAATTTTAATGTTGCAATAATATTGTTGGGTTCATAATTTTACCTACAAACTTTGTTTTATTTTCCGTGAAAGCATTGCGGTTTTGTTTGATAGTAATTCAATATATATTTTAATATTTTAAGTTGTTTAAAAAAATCACTCAATGAATTAAATCTGTGATACAGCGGCGAAAATAACATTTAATTTGCACTTATGTGTGTTCTTTTAAAGTATATTATTTCCACAATAAGTACACTTTATTAAGCATACTTAAGTACACTACTTTTTCACAAGGGACTGCCATATTTAAATACTTAATCTAAAAAGTCAATTTCTTTTCTATCCGTGTTTGAAGCAGTGTATTCAGCAGCCAAACAACCAAGTAAAGGGTCTTCCATGACTGACCAGGTAAGGTGTTATTTGTCATTTTGCACTTGATTGATTGATTGATTGAAGCTTCTGAGTACAAAGTTATGAACCCAACAATAGCGGGGTCAGTAAATGTGTTTTGTTGTGTGGGCCGCGTGTTGAATAAGGTTGGGAACCACTGGCTTAGAGGAAATGGCTGCTCGCCTAGGTCTTATTTTGCGGGTGGTAGTCTTGCTTCTCATTTGCTGTCCAGTCAGGGGACGCCGGATTGTGATATTCCTCCTAACCTTTGAATTGAAGCAGGCAGTCACATTTATGTTTTCACTTTTTGATTGTGAATACAACTCTCTCTCTCGCTCGCTATATTATATATATATATATAATATTTTAAGTTTGTATAAGTAAAAAAATATAAAGATTCCGATAGATTACCGAAATAATCATAAACACACACCTTAGACTATATATTTTTGTTGTGACTTTGACTGGCGCAAAACAACAAGATAACTTTAATGCGGCCTGTTTTTGAACAGTTACTTTTAAAATAGCCTGTCTCAAACTGCAGGGATATGTTTTATTCATTTTTGTGCCGTATTTTTGCACTCTCATCTGAGTGAACGCTTCCGGTATTTGAATCCACACTTCTACAGCAAATGCTGTTGTAGTAATTATTAAATATAACAAATCAATTTGAAATAACCCAATAAGTTCATTAAATAATAATTATTGTTTCAGATTTCTGTCAGATTAAAAGTCTGGGGCTGTCCTAAATTTAAGAATTATTTACGATGATTTTTAAGAAGATTCTTTTTAAGAATTTGAATTCTAAGGTTTTGTCTGAAAAACTATTTTAAGAAAAAAGATAAGAATATTCTTAGAATGAATTTTTGGGAATAATAAATATTCTTAACTTTAAAAAAAAAAAAAAGCTTAAACATGCCTAGCAATAAATATTCAATAACGTGTGTCCACCAAAGAGTTTCCAGCCAGCTGAAAAAATATCAGGCGCTCTTCTGTAAACGATCAGCTGATGGCGCTTGAGAATGCTTTTGCGGCACAGTGTTTTTCCAGCTGAGACGCCTTAGTTGCTATGATTTGGAATATCCATGGCTACAATGTATTACTATAGTATCTCATTTTAAAGAATGTCACTAAATATAGAAAAGCAGTAACATGGAATTCTTCATTGTTGTAGACAGTTGTTGTACAAGCAGAATGGCTGGTAGCTATTTGTCCCATCTGTCCTCTATTTAAAAGGGAAAGTCATGACATTTGCCAAGTATGGTAACCCATACTCAGAATTGGTGCTCTGCATTTAACCCAACCAAGTGAACACACACCCGGATCAGTGGGCAGCTATAGATCCAGCACCTGGGGATTCAGTGCCTTGCTCAAGGACACTTCAGTCATGGGTATTGTGAGGGGAAGAGATTACTGTTCATTCACTCCCTCCACCTACAACTCCTGCCAGCACCGAGACTCAAACCTGCAACCTTCAGGTTACAATTCCAACTCTCTAACCATTAGGCCACAGCTGTCTGTACTGCAGAGTAAATACTGACATTGACAAGCGTTGTTTTACAGTTATCATATAAAAAACCAAAAAACGGGGGATGGGCTATTTTTTGTAATTACTATGGCAGTGCATCAAAATTCTGTGTTTTCAGTTTGCCAGAAATAACAGAGTTTTACACACCATTTACACGTGGTAGGGAGCAGGTGTGTATTTCTTTTGTACCAACTAGTTTTTAGTACCAACCTCATTAATGAGGCCCAATGTCATTATAATAAAGTACACAGTCTAAAAATATTGGGAACACTTTCACCCAAAATATGGTTAGCAGTTAATTTGATATGAATGCAATTAATCACTAGGCTACTGAAGATTTTAACATAGTTGAAACAGACATTTGGATTTCACTTAATGTAAGGCAGCAACCAATTATTGTACAGTGTATAAAGACAGATAAAAGCTAATTTACCAGTGCGTCCAAGGAAGAGCTACTCCCTCAACAATGGGTCGGTGGACATTAAAGCTGCGGTAGGTAACTTTTGACGCTCTAGCGGTTAATAAACAGAACTTCTTGCGTCTTGCGGAAGAACATTGTAGCCGGAACTACTTCTCTCTGTTTATGTCTATGAAGAATCACAAAGGTACTGGGTTACTCCGCCGCGGTACCCCCGAAGCAATCTAAAATAGTCCGAATATACACTTATTATAGGTGCACCCTACACTGTAAAAAGTTTAACTATTATTTACTCAATTTTTTTGGTGAAACATTTTTACACTCAAAAAAATTGAGTAAATTTTAAAGCTGTGAAATCAATGAAATATACTGTTTAAATTGAGTAATTGTCAGTAAAAAAATTAAGTAAATCTGAGTAACTGAATTACTTTATATGAGAAATAAAATTAATTGGATATAATCAAAATTATAAAACACCACAACTGTAATTCTATGTAAAATAAACAAAAAATATTGAGTAGATATAATTGAAATATTGGATGAAATTTTACCAAAAAAAATTTGCTACGTTTACTACATGTAAAAGTGAATTTAACTTAATATTGGACTATAAATTATCAAAATGCTGCATTCACTTTTTTTTTTTTTTTTACACCATTTACCCTTTATAATTAATATAATAAAACCAAATAAAGAAAGAAACACATTTTTTATTGAAAATTTATTTGTCAATTAAACATAAGACAAAGTCTAAAATCAACCTTTGAAACATTGTATCCATTTTAATATTCCAGTAGATTGCAAAAATTAAAAACTGTAAAGTAGCCATAAGGGAAATGATTAAACCTTATGAAACATTTCATCCATCTTAGTATTCAAGTAGATTACATGTAAAATACGATAGCCGTAAGAGAAATGACATCTTTGTTCCTGGTGCATACCAGCCATTTGCAGTCACACTCAACATTAAACCATAAAAAATATAAAAGCAACACTTACATCAATATTAAAGGGATAGTTCACCCAAAAAGATGATGTTGTCATAATGTACTCGCCCCCCCGGGTTGTCCCAAATCTGTACGAATTTCTTTCTTCTGTTGAACACAAAATATATTTTAATGAATGTTGGTTAACAGATAGTTGAAAGTTGCCATTGACTTCCATAATAGGAAAAAAAAAAAAAAAAAAGTATACTATGCAAAGTCAATTGCAACCTTTAACTGCGTTAACCAACACTCTTTAATACTTGGCTGAATGTCACGTCACTTCACTTAAAATATCTTTTGTGTTCAACAGAAGAAAGAAACTCGTACAGGTTTGGGACAAATTGAGGGAGAGTAAATTATGACAACATCATCTTTTGGGGTGAACTATGTCTTCAACAGAATTAATCAGATAACAGAAACACTTCCATCAGGAATACCCATTCAGTGGGATGATCATGAACCACTACTATGCAAGAAGATAATTTTTTAACCTCTGAACATTAACAGAGTTTTGGAGGATCCAGCTCAAGAAACAGTTTTTGGAACAACTCAAGTGAGTACAGGGTCCTTCTCAAAATATTAGCATATTGTGATGAAGTTCATTATTTTCTGTAATGTAATGATAAAAATTTAACTTTCATATATTCTAGATTCATTGCACACCAACTGAAATATTTCAGGTTTTTATTGTTTTAATACTGATGATTTTGGCATACAGCTCATGAAAACCCAAAATTCCTATCTCAAAAAATTAGCATATCATGAAAAGGTTCTCTAAATGAGCTAATAACCTAATCATCTGAATCAACTAATTAACTCTAAACACCTGCAAAAGATTCCTGAGGCTTTTAAAAACTCCCAGCCTGGTTCATTACTCAAAACCACAATCATGGGTAAGAATGCCGACCTGACTGCTGTCCAGAAGGCCATCATTGACACCCTCAAGCGAGAGGGTAAGACACAGAAAGAAATTTCTGAATGAATAGGCTGTTCCCAGAGTGCTGTATCAAGGCACCTCAGTGGGAAGTCTGTGGGAAGGAAAAAGTGTGGCAAAAAACGCTTCACAACGAGAAGAGGTGACCGGATCCCGAGGAAGATTGTGGACTGAGTCTGGAGTAGAAACATCCAGAGCCACCGTGCACAGGCGTGTGCAGGAAATGGGCTACAGAGAAGCAGCACTGGACTGTTGATCAGTGGTCCAAAGTACTTTTTTCGGATGAAAGCTAATTTTGCATGTCATTTGGAAATCAAGGTGCCAGAGTCTGGAGGAAGACTGGGGAGAAGGAAATGCCAAAATGCCTGAAGTCCAGTATCAAGTACCCACAGTCAGTGATGCTGGTGTTGGTCCACTGTGTTTTATCAAGGGCAGGGGTCAATGCAGCTAGTTATCAGGAGATTTGGGAGCACTTCATGTTTCCATCTGTTGAAAAGCTTTATGGAGATGAAGATTTCACTTTTCAGCACGACCTGGCACCTGCTCACACTGGTAAATGGTTTACTGACCATGGTATTACTGTGCTCAATTGGCCTACCAACTCTCCTGACCTGAACCCCATAGAGAATCTGTGGGATATTGTGAAGAGAAAGTTAAGAGACGCAAGACAAAACACTCTGGATGAGCTTAAGGCCGCTATCGAAGCATCGTGGGCCTCCACAGGCTGATTGCCTCCATGCCACGCCGCATTGAAGCAGTCATTTCTGCAAAAGGATTCCCCACCAAGTATTGAGTGCATAACTGAACAATTATTTGAAGGTTGACTTTTTTGTATTAAAAACACTTTTATTGGTCAGATGAAATAAGCTATTTTTTTGAGATAGGAATTTATGGTTTTCATGAGCTGTATGCCAAAAGCATCAGTATTTAAACAATAAAAGACCTGAAATATTTCAGTTGGTGTGCAATGAATCTAAAATATATGAAAGTTTAATTTTTATCATTACATTATGGAAAATAATGAACTTTATCACAACATGCTAATTTTTGGAGAAGGACCTGTATTTGTGGGTCTTGGGATATCTCAAATCCAATGTGACTCCTGAAAGATGGCAGCAGGCTCTGCTGAGATTCCCAAGATTACGTCGCTGACTGCCCCATTATTGTTCCGAAGGATGTAGATTTTTATGACCTCCTCTGCCAACTCTGCTTGTATGAAGATGGGTAGATCAGCTGAACCCTACAGGCAAATTTTAAAGATAACTGGTTAGAGCTAACATTCAAAACTGAATGTTACAAGAAAGTGACAAATACACAAAACAAATAGCACCTGAAGAAGCAAACATTCTGTTGGACCGTATGATAGGTAAAATCTCAAACAAAGTTTACTAGGGGGAGGAGTTGCAAAAATTAACAGCATTCTTCTTAACAAGAGGACAGGTTAATTTTCTACATAGGGACATTTATTTTTAACAATAAACCTAAAAGAAAAACGAAAAGAGACCAACTGCGAGCTTCTATGCTGTAAATCAATGCTATAGGCTTTTATTGAGGTCTGCATTATTTCAACCAATTTCTTTATAAACATGTTTAATATTTAAGTAAAATGACTAATGGTTTTGAAACAAAAAAGTTTGTTTAATTGCACTACTTGAAAAAAATATGCATTGCATTAATCCTCACACTCAACCCTTAACCCTCTAAATAATTCTGTGGCTTAGTAAATATTACAGTAATATTTAACTTTATTAACTTAATAAAATCTCTGAATATAGTTCACTTGATTATACAAAAGATGGCTTTCCTGTAGCTCAAACAGTAGAGCGTCGGCGCTAGCAAAAATTTATTAAATTGTAAATGTGTACCTTGAAATGCAATGTAAGTTACTTTGGCTAAAAGTGTCTGCCAAATGCATAAATGTAAACATATTAACGGACTAAAAATACAACAGTTTATTTTATCTAAAATGTACAGTTATATTTTATTTTTTCCACTAAAACAATTTAGTATTAGACTAACAAATTGTTTATTTATAATACACATAATATATTTGTGAAATTTCTATCAATTTATTTAAGGATGGAAAATTAAACTGATCTGTTTCAGGGAACAAAAATATTACAAATAATTTCAAATCAAAATGAATATATTTAAACACACTCTTAAGAAATTTAGTAAGTTTACTCAATTAAAACAATGTACCCCTCCCCCAGCCTCCGCTGTCCTTCAATACCCACCAGGTCTGGATTTGTTACATTAAAAAGCTTACGGTTTTCAAACTTTTGACCGATATTGTATGTGATCTAGGTTTCAGTGCACTAGGATGATTTTACAATGGAGCAGGTCTTAAACTGTCCGACTCCCTATAGTGGGAGCTGATTAAAACGCACCAGTCTATGTTATGTCCACGCCATTTTAAATACTTTTGCATGGCGTATTTGTAGTGGTGATTTAAGAGCTCATACTTGAGTTCGTGTAGTAATTATGATGTTTTACAACAACGTGACAGCTTTTGTCATTTGAAAGTTCATAAATGAAGTGTTCCCTTTTGACAAGCCACTGACCCCAAAGCGGAACCTGTACAAAATCGTTTTCCATTGGGCATGTATAGTTATAGTTGCTTGACCACAGTACACTTATCGTTATACTTTCAAATGGCGGTTGAAATAAACGGTGATCCAAATAGTACGAACGTTAACCCACTCCAAAAAAAAAAAAAAAAAAAAAACTAACATACATATGGCTGCCCCACTAACTAACTTCGAAAACTACACTGTTATGTACACGTACACACGGTCAATGTTTAATCAACTTTTGAAAACATTTTTGCAAATATACATAGTTATAAAAGGACTACGTTACTTACAGAAAATTCGAGTAATGCTGTTCACGTCGTTGCTGAGAAAAGCAGTCCTTCAGTGACAGGTGCCTCTTGTTTGAGCCGCGAAACTTGTTAAACTTCTTAAGATAACGCAAAATACAAACACAATTGTTAGGAAATCCTTAATAATTAACTTCTGAATTAAACATTACAAACATAATTAGTATTAGCTGGCTAAATTACATAACGTACCACGAAATGAGAGGAGTGCGGGTCTTGCCGTTGCTGAGGAAAGCCGTCCTTCAGGTGACTTCGATTAAGCTACGAAACTTGTTGAATATGACGTAAAATACAAAGACAATTGTTAGAAAATGCTTAATAATTATTAACTTTTTAATAAAGTGTTACAAACGTAAGTAGGATTAGCTGACTAACCTTACTTACCAGGAGCTGTGAGGTGTATGGCCAGTCGACGTCGCTGCTGAGGAAAGCAGATTTTTTTTTCCTGCGGAGCTGCACACGTGATCACTTTAGCCGCGAAATTTACTCAATTTATTTAAACTGTCATTTATTAAGCTGGAACTTTATTTTGGAAAATTGGTTGGAAATACTTAATAATTTTAGTTTCTAAAACAGATCAGTACAAGTAAATAATTATCAAATATTTCTATTAGAATTCACCAGAAATATTGAAGGTATATTAAAAATATAATTAGTTAGTTAAATACTTATTTATTTTCATTACATAAACTTAAATAATATATGTAAATTTTATAGAAATTATTTGTTGGATTTTCAATTATTCTTTTTAATCTGACCCACTCAAAATATCACTTAAATGATTTCAAAAGATTTTATTAAGTTAATATAGCTCTTTATTTTTGTGAAATTTACTGAGCCACTGAATTATTTTTTACAGTGTAGTGATTCAGGAGAAGCTAAAAACACGGTTTGGAAAATGGATTCATGGTGTACTCGCTTATTATATACATTTTTCTACATTTTGAACACAAACAAAGTTACGGACCACAGCTCTGATTGGTTGTTTCTTAACGGGAGCGGTCAGTAACTGCAAATGGCAATAGGACACTGGGAGGAGCCAGAGGAGCTTGATTTATTCACAGATTATCTGTCTCATATTCTACTGTCAGGACATAATGACAGGTTTAACAAATATATAAAAAATATATTTTTACAAAAGTTACCTACTGCAGCTTTAAACCCAAGGGCCAGCTCTTCAGCCGCAGTGTAACATGGGGGGCACCACCACTAATATATTTTTTTTTTTCCTTTTTTTTTCAACCTTTATCTTAGTGGCTGTTATAACCAGACAAACACATTATTTTATAGTCTTATTTCATAGGTGATAATATATTAGATATAAAGTAGTATTTTTTTATTTACATATTTTAATTAGTGAGACAAACATATAGTATTGTTAGTACTTCATCATAATTGTTCTGTAACTTTTTGCCAGCCCTCTCTTCTGGCTTTTACAGTTTTTGAGGTGTTCCCTGGCGTTTTAAGTAAGCGTTTTAAACCAATTATCTTAGATAACTCAATCCAGCCATGATGAACAGTCAATAACAGCGTGGCTGACCAGTTACTCTACTATTGATACATAGCCCCTTTTAAACAAACCCATGAACACACAGTTATCTCATATAACACAATCCAGCCATACTAAACATCAACAACAGGTGCGTTCGAAGAACCGAATTAGCCAGATCCTGATTAGCGTGATGATATCATCTTGGCTGTGTAGCGATGTACGAAGAACGGGTCCCTTGCCAGTGAACGTGATTTCACAGAGTGCAAAATGTTCCTGGATCAACATCCTTGTTGAGGGATAAGCAGGGGCGTAAATTCATCCCAGGGGTCTTCATCCCTACTCCTGGAGCGCTACTGTCCTGCAGAGTTAAACCAAACACATCTGCACCAGTCTTCAGGGTTGCTTGATAATCTCAGACAGGTGTAGGGTTGGGACTAAGGTCTGCATGAAGGTCGATCTCCAGGAGAAGACCTCAGATGATGCTAACTCTAATAACTACTCCTAAATATAATGTAGAAACTTTATATATTCTGTTAAGCTGCTTTTAAATTATTGGTGTTGTGCAAAGTGCTATACAAATAAATCCTTTCTTCAATACACTTACTGTATGTGGCAAATTTAGCTTTTAATATCTGGTATGTGGTCTTTTTGTAAATATAATTGTGGCCAAACAACTCCACCTTTGATTAATCTCTTCAGAGCACAATAATACCGAAGTCCTGTTTCTTATGTAGGTGTTGGTAACATTCTTTGTTGAAATCAGGACCTTTTCAAAAATATCAGTAGATCAGTTCTGGCAGGGTTTTTTAATGTGCAAAGATACCAGCGATAACTGCTATGATATGTGAACCAAATATAGGCTTTGCCTCAAGCTTAATATTGGTGTCGTTTCAGTGTTTGGTGTTCAGTTTGCTCGTGGTGTCATCTTCTACACCCACTCCATCAGGGCTGGGTCCTGCAGCAGGACTTTCTCAGGCTGTGTGGTCCAGAACAGTGGAGAACCTAACCCTTTATCAACAGAACATCAACTCCTTCTGGGGATTTCAAGCACTTCCCTTATGATAGTTCAGATCTGAGGCGTCCTCCAAACATGCTGGAGCTAGTCCCAGATTGGGGTCACAATGGACTGAAAGAGTAGGCAGGAATGAGAGGAAATGCAGAGGTTTATTGATGATGCAACAGCAGGAAACTGCACGGTTGAGGGGATCGCCGAGCACAAGAAATCCTGAGCAGATTCAGATGTCAGGGAGGAATTGAGAAAACCCCAGACCAGTGGAGGTGTGTCTACAGTGACCCTAGAAATTATTTGAACCTTGCAGTAACACTTGATGATTTCTGAGGCTGCAATATAATAAAACAAGTGTCATTCATCTTTACAGAAAGATATCACAAGCACGCTTTTCACAGTGAACTTAGTTCTGAGAAATGCGTTTTACATTTTAACAGAGGTTTAGCTGTAGTGAGTAGTGTTGATGTTTTATTGATAAATTCATTTGAAGTCCCATTTATGGTGGTTGTTTCTTAAACGTAAGACATTTGACTTATATTGAATTAAAATTAAGCAGAACAAAGTACAAGTAGGGTTGTATTACTGTATTACTGAATTATAAAAAATGTAGCTGCTATCATCGGCTGAAATCCTCTTTCAAAGATACAAAAATTTGGAGCAAGAATTTTCAACTAGACACTGAGACACATTTTAACACTCAACATGCCTCAAAAATATTGGCAATCAAAACGTTTACATTTAAAAAAAAAATAAACAAAATGTTATACAAATCAGATGCACATTACAAAACAAGCTATAAAAAGGCCCCCAAAAGTTGTTTCTTTGAGAGTGCTGCACCAGTGACATGCTGGTTTATTCTTTGCACATTTTTTTTCTTAACGTGTAAGACGATTTTGCTGGATAATTTATTCATGCTGCAATGCATGCTGGGTGTCATGGATGAGTTTTAAATCATGCACGCATGCAATCATGCATGAAGCTTTTTAATGATTGTCATCATTGTTGAGATTAATTTCTAAAATCCTGAAGAATAATTGATTGCTGCTGGATCTCATATTGAAATATCTTGGGTGATGGTGCCAAAATTATAGGGACTAAAGACAAATAAGACAAAGACAAATAACAACACAGTCAACAACAGTGATTTTACTTTAAATGAGATCAGTGAATCAGGCCACTTTATGATGACTTTTGACACCACCCATAAATAGCCAACATTACCCAATCTAATGTCATCTTGGTATTTATTTGTTGCAAAACGTGTTACTAATACATTAGCCAATGTCCTTTTTTTTTTTTTTTTATATATATTTACTAATCGTACTGAATTCAAAAATGTTAAATGTTGACTAATCGTATTGAATTCAAAATCAAAATTAAATGAAACACTAATCCCCATACTGGTAACATGCAGATTTCTGAGATGTGGTATATATATATATATATATATATATATATATATATATATATATATATATATATATATATATATATATATATATATAAATGACACCATCTGATTTGAACATAAAATAACACTGTTTGTATTTTCCTTAATGAAATTCACACTAGCCATATATGCTCCATAAACTCAACATTGCATTACTTTTTTTAATAATCCATTTAATGAATTATATTTTATTTTGTAATATAACTTGTATGATTCCATAGAATTCATTATTCCATAGAATTTTCCCATTGTTCTGAATAAGGAATTTGGAAACCTGGAATGAAAACGGTATACTATGACAGGATCAGGAAATACAGTGAAGAACACAACACAAAAAGCAGATTTCAAAAAAAAGGAAGAAAAAAAACATTGTCTAAATTGACAAGGGGCTTTAAGACACCAAGCAGAGACTTTTAAAATTAGGTGATAATATATGTTCATGGGAAAGGGTGATTTCAGCTTCCTTTTAAAAACTGAGCCAAATTCCCTGTGAAGAACCACACTACCCATAATCCTTAGCAGAGAATTTGCATGAAAACCATATCAAGCAAGAACTGAGCTCAGCAGTAAGACGCTTTGCACATTATGTAATCACACAAGTCTCCTTGCTCTCTAAAACTACATTTTACGGCAAACCCTAAAAGATCCCCATGAAGAACATGAAAAGGATAGGAATAAAAATAACACTCTGTTCGTACCAGGCTGAACTTTATTAAAAGTTCAAGAGTTCACAACCACTCAGCTCACAGCAATAACACTGCAATTCAACCTTGTTTATAAAATGTTAGATGATTCTGTACTGTAAAATACATTGCTAAAGTGTGTAATGCAAGTTATCAAGAGACTAAAGCGTTACTATTACAAGCAATCATGTTGTGCATCGCTAGAATTGCTGGGGGAAATAAATATCAAATGATGTGTAATTCAAATAATGACAGACGCAATGATTTCATATACTTAAAAAATTTGCTTAGTATTTTTGTCTTGTTTTCCTCTAAATGTTCTTGAATTAAGTTGCAACTTGAGTAGCAGAAGACATTTTTTCTTTTTTAATAAATGTTTCACTTTTGCTTAAAACCAGATCAAATTATCTTTAAAGTATCTAAATCCAAAGTCAAAATAAGATTTTTTTTTTTTTATGTCCATAGACAGATATTTTTCTTGTTTTAAGCAACTAAGTAACTAAATTTCAATCATTTTTAATTAAGCAAGAAGAAAGGGTAATTTTGCTTATAAAGTAAATGCTTCTTGATTCATGAATGTTTAGACATTTGTACTGGAAAACAAGGCAAAAATACTAATAAAATCTTTTCATATTTGCAGTGCTCATCTATACACTATAAAAAGCAGAATATGTTGAATATGACAAGTTTTATGGCGCTGTTAAAGCAATAATAACAACACCGCATGACTAACAGGTGGCATGAAAGCAAATATGCAAATCTTTCACTTTTTGCATGTCACTTTGCATCCAAAACATCCTTGATGGCTGGGATAACTTCCCCGGCAAGGGCTCCTGGGAGTGGGGAAAACGGAGCAGCTTTGAATAACAAATGAGCCCTATTTTCACTTGAGCTTATCACACAGTCATAGACAGCCTTGCGCGGCCCGTCATTTGTCCATGCAAAGCGTCTCCACTTGCTCACAATCATTATCATCAGACTGTATCATCAGTGACAGTTTCATGTCATTTTGTGAACTGAGCCACTAGCTTTGCAGTCCCATAGAAATCCATAAGTTAACTCAAAAAGAGGAAGGAGACATGAAAACAAACCACAGTACACTGCTTAGATGGAAAAATGTATGTCTTGACTAGAGGTGTAATGGTACACAAACATGACGGTTTGGTACGTAACACGGTTTTGACGTGACGGTTCGGTATGGTTTCTGGAAGCTGTACAAATTAAATTAAAATAAAATTGCCCTTATCTTTAAAAGTGGTTTACTGAACACATTGCTCTTTCTTTAAATACTGTAAAATCAATTATATTTAAAATTCATAGGGATAAAAATCTACCTCAGCTTAGGCTTATTACATTACCTTATTACATAAGGTTACATTTAACAACAGAGCCTAAACTTACATTTAATTACTATTTTATTTTAAATCAACACTGCATACAAACATTTTATGCAAACATATAATTTGAACATGGTGAAGTTTTTTAATTTCTATTTGTTGTTGAAATATATTAATTCACAGACTGGCTGTCAGAAGTTGTTTCAAAACAGATTTATTTAAACATACATTAATTAATTAAGAAATTATTAACAGGAAAAGTGAAATATAATGAGTATAGTCTAATATTTTGCGAAATACTCATCTCTAGACTTCATTTCTCTAGCGAAGCTGTAGACACTGACGACTTCACCCTGAGGTAACTGAAATGCTACTTGATATTTAGTTTACTAGCTGTTTTATTGATGTATTTCCGTGGTTGAAGCACTGATTAAGTGATTACATGAGTCAAGAGTAGCGATGTTCATTTCTGTTATTTCTCCTAGCCGACACTCGTTAACCGATTATTACTTTCTAATTCAATTAGAAAGGATAAGTGTCTGTGACTACTTAAAAATGCTAACATGTGCAACTTGTAGCCCAGTATGCAGAGTTTTCGGTTTATTTTTGTGCTGTGCGAAAGGAAACCAAGACGACAGAAAGCAGCATCTTATTTTCTTTAGGCCTATTTTACCAAAACACAAAGATTAGTTTTTAATGTGAATGTACACAATTATCTTTATCTGTGCCGTTAATTAGATTTTGTCGAATGAGAGACTCAGTGTTGTTTTCAGTCTAAATTAATATGTTTTAGCTTTTATACAGCTAAATAACCTATGTTTACAGTGTTTATTATTTCTAATGAAATAAAAAAAATGTGACTGAATATTTGTTAACATTTTTTTAGCATATAAAAAACAATTGCAATTTTGTGGCATATTTTAACAGATTTTGCAGCAAATCTTTTAAAATACTTTGATAAATTAGGTCTACTTAAAAAGAAAACCACCTTTTAAACCATTTAACTGATTGTAATAATCAGTCAAAATTCTTATAGTCAGTTTATGGTTAACTGGTTAAAATTAGCATCCTAGTCGAGAGATGATCATTCATGTTGATTTCATGTTTAAACGCATTTACACAGCCATCTGTCATGCCACATCAAAGATTGGCAAAATGGCATTTATTATTTGAATGTCCTGTAAAAACATGCGTAGACCCAAGCTAACCATTAAACCTTGTACGTTTAAGCCCCATTCACACCAAACACATAACTATAAAGGTCACGATATTAGCATCCGCACTAGCATACAGTATTGTCAGCTTTAAATTCCTGAGCTCGTAAAAACAGTGCACTCTGAAAGTGATTCAAATGATATCGTTTCTCTGTGCCTTTATCGTTATTGCTTTGGTGTGGAATATTTATATTCTTTAATATTGCGACGATTTCTATTTTTTAACGTAATCTAATTTCGCCCTTAGGTGGCTCCATAAAAAGTACTTTTTTGCTCATGTCTCAACAACCGTAGTTCAGTTTTTCTTCTGGTCATCACATAACTCCCCTTTGATCCTGCCGTTCTACTGAAGCAGTTTCTGTTTATAGGCTTCATCATTAAAGCATGTGTGCGTACGGGTGTTGAGGATGTGGCCTACATCCCCCTGCGAGAATACTAAGTGTGCCGAAAACACTGGAGTCTTTCAGGACCCACAGGGACCGCTGGGCAGGGGACGTCTCTCAGCCATAATGTGAGCAAGCAGAAGTGATGACAGAAGCCCGCTCTCATCACAGATGCCACAAAAAAGGCCGAGCTGTGAATCCACTGTGAGGAATTGCTCACGGCCAGCGGCAGAGACACTGCTTACACTGGTAACTGGTGAATGGTTAAACATCCCCTAGCCACTTTCCCTGTTCCTCATTTCCATTGGCTTTTATAATTATCAAAGAACCGGCTTATGGCTAAAAAGTGCAGAATATCTGTGTTAAATGGGAACAACTGTCCTTGTCTCATCCACTTCTTTGACAGCATCTCCTGTTGTTTGAGACTGTGTTGAACATATTTAATATTTAATTTCACAATACAGATCGTGTTAGCCATCTCTCGTCTCTGTGCAACCCTGCAACTTGTTAAAATGCCAAATTCACCTGACAGACTGTTTTCACTGCTATACAGAAAACTAGAGTGATTTGCTGGGACTTACTTACTGCAAACAAAGTGCAGATACACAGCAGTGACTGCAGTTTTCCTAAAAGTGAACGTGGGTAACCAAACAGTTGATGGTAGCCATTGACTTCCATAGTATTGTTCCCCAGTTTCTACCATCACTTGTTTGGCTACCAACACTCAAAATATAATTTGTATTAGACAGAAGAAACTCATACATGTCTAGAATGGTTTGAGGGTAAGAATAAAAAAGAATAACATTTTTGCATCAAAGGCCCAGAAAGGTAGCAAGGACATCATTAAAATAGTCCATGTGACATCAGTGGCTCAACTGTAAGTTTAAAAATCAGCGAGAATATTTGAACCAATGAAGTTCCGAAAATGAACGAAGGTCTTATGGATTTGGCTTGACAATAGTGTGATTAATGACAGAATTTACCTTTTTGGGTGGACTATCCCTTTAAGATTCAAAAAGCATTTAAGTTTAGAAGAAACAAACGTGGTTTCTTCTGTAGACTCAAAATGATACATGTTTGTGTTTACTACACTTAGCTAAAAATGCCTTACCGTAGCCTTCATTTAGGAACATCTTGGGTAAAAAACAACAACAACAAAAAAATATTCTAGAGGCTGTTTTTTTCTTCTTCTCCTTCTCTAGGGCATTGGGTTTTGGAATGGGTCAGTATGTAGTCATTATAAATAGCTTTATATGTAAACAATAGGTGTCCTCATTTAGATAACTCAGTTAACGTGCTATTCTGTTCCACCGCATGTTTGTTACACCATGGTAGGTGTGTGTGTGTGTGTGTGAGTGCAGTCTGATATTCTGGGAACGGAGGGGTCGTGTTGTTGACCCACCTGCTCCCATCTCTCTTCAGCTGGATCTTGTCGCATTTCAGCAGCTGCAGCCGCTCACAAAGCATGTCTTTGTAATCCGTCCTGAGTGGACACAAGGCGCAGAGGAAACACAGAGAGGCAGAAACGGCTCATCTTGCCTTCTTCACTGAATTTACACTGACTGTCCTTCATGAACACATACCCTTATGCCTAACACACACACACACCTGTTACATGAGCTTTATGCAGAGGGCCAAACTAACGGACATATCCAAGTAACTGAAAAAAAGTGCTGCACATAATTTCACATGCAGATGACAAATATTCAAACCTGTGTTCCTCCAGCAGCATGCAAAGCACGTTTGCAAATGTGACCAAGGCAGAAATAGCTGAGCAGCCTGTTTGCTGCACTTTAGTCAAATTTTCTGAATGTGGCCTACGATGTGTAAGGTGACCAAACCTGAACCTTCATAGAGGGTAACAACCTGTGAGTGTGTGTGGTGCAGGTTATGCCACCACATGTTATTACTCTACTGACACAAATGCATCAAAAAGTATCTTGTTACAAATTACAAATACCTGCTCAACAAATCATGGTTTGTTTATAGGATTCAGACAATATTTGGCCAAGATACAACTATTTGAAAATCTGAGGGAAAATCTCCTTTAAAGTTGTCCAAATTAAGTTCTTAGAAATGCATATAACTAATCAAAAATTGAGTTTTGATATATTTACAGTAAGAAATTTACAAAATATCTTCATGGAACTTGATCTTTACTGAATATCCTAATGGTGATTTTTGGCATAAAAGAAAAGTCAATCATTTTGACCCATAAAATGGCTATTGCTAAAAATATACCCATGTGACTTATGACTGGTTTTGTGCTCCAGGGTCACATTTAACATTAGAAGAACACCACTAAGTGATTAAATCATGACTGGCTTTTCATGTTTTTTTTTTTTTGTTGGGTGAACTGTTCCTTAATGGCAATTTACACCAACCATAAATATGAGTTTCTCAGTCAGAAATTGGACATGAATGGCCATAAAGTCATAAACTCAGAGATCATTTTGACACCTGAGATGGGTGGGTCATAAACTTGGCAGAGAGGTTTATTGCGTAAATTGCGTCAACAACATTCATTAGGAAAACAGAAGAGAACCATGGTTAGTTCTGTAAAGTTTTATTTGTTTATCCAACAAAAATATGTCTTTCCCCTGCTATTACAGTCATTTATGTATATGAATAACCATTTAATGCATCACTGTACCTATTGAGCACAGCAAAAATAGCCTTTATTTGACCAAAATGTAGAAATTGTAAGTCTGTTGGATATCTAATTTGGACACGGTGTAATAATGAGAATTGGGCCTTTTCCTAAAGTGTACTAAACATATAAAAAATTATGGTGGATGGTAAAAATGAATGGGACGCAACAAACTTGCTGGATATTGAATAAAAATCTTCCACATCTATTGCTTTTAATGGGATTTCCCTGAGAAACAGGCAAGAATGAACTCATGAACCACCATGATTTTTTTATATCAAAAACACTTTAGTAAATGGCCCAATTCTCATTATTACACCGT
Source organism: Carassius auratus (assembly GCF_003368295.1). Classification (NCBI taxonomy): domain Eukaryota; kingdom Metazoa; phylum Chordata; class Actinopteri; order Cypriniformes; family Cyprinidae; genus Carassius; species Carassius auratus. The sequence goes on along the minus strand of NC_039270.1, from coordinate 11,050,067 downwards.
GTCCTAAGAATCCGACAGAATCAATCAAACATCACAACCAATCAGAAGTGCGTGTGGGCGGGCTCTCTCTGGAAGCACACTGCACTCGCAAGGAAATTGATATGCTTATACTTAACTACCTTACTAAATACTAACAAGCAGCAAATTTATTGAGGCAAAAGTCATAGTTAATGGTTTGTTAATAGCGAGAATTGGACCTTATAATACCACTGAGCTACTGCCACACATCTGAGAAATGTCGTGAAGTCGGTAGTGACTTTACTTTTAGCATTATTCTTCTAAACCATTGTTGTCACAAAGATGGGTTAAATTGAACAGTATTCTGACAGCTTCAATTAAAAAAAGTTTGTTCATTAATAAAGTTAATCCATGTGTACTCTGAAAATCAAATTTTAACCCAGCATTTTATCGATTTAATGTATTGGTTTCTTCACTTTCGAAATGAAGTCTTGGTCACAAACCGATTGATAGTAACTAGAAGAGTTTACAAAATAATGCACAAAATGAAAGATAACTGGTACTGAAAAATGCAGACATTTAAAAGCATTAAATGATATTGAAGAAAATGTGGAAGAATCAGGAAACACGTTGTTTGTCCCTTGTATTCATCTCACCTCCTAGCAGCTCACAGGAAATGTCCAGGAAGTGACATCTCTCCCACACATGTCAGCTGGACTGGGCTGCCGCCAGTCACACACACACACACACACACACACACACACACACACGGACACCATGCTTCATCAAAAGACTTTAATATCACTCTTAAGAAGGCTCATAATAATGTCATAAACAGACAGAAGACCTCTCTCACAAACACTTTTCAGGCCCTAATGAAAATTCCTCGATGCCTTAATGGTCTCTCCACAAACATGTGCCAATTTCTTTTTTCCATAAAAGGTGAAAAGCAGAATTTGTGATTCAGTATGAGTCAACTGGTAAATGCTTTGAATACTGAAGACAGGCTGTGACACACACGCATATGTTTCAGGTAAAGATTTGCATCCAGTGAGAGCGACCGTCAGCAGTTCAAAATAGTGAAGTAAGAGCAGCAGTATACCGTTTGAACCAACTGACACATTTAACTATCCCTGATGCAGACCACACAGAAGAGGAACAAACAATACGTGATCATTCAAGCAGGAAGTGTATCTAGGACCAAAGGGGTATAACTATACCCAAGGAATAAACTCAAAAACTAGTGAAAGTCCAGTAGCCCTCCAATAGAAGATATAAAACACATTTATACATAGAGCTCTTTTTTTTTTTCTTTGTTAAATGTACAATGTGTTCAGAAAGATTTTCTGAAAGCTTTCTTTTTCACATCAATATCCATTTCATAAAGTAATGCCTTGGGATATATTTAAATAACATTTATTCCATAGTAAGTACATTTTTAAATAACCAAACATTTACTGACGTATCACTATAGCAATCTAGTCTCAACTGAATTATACAGGTGAGTATAATTTAGAAGTATAAATGCAGACACTCATAGGAGGAGTTTTGAAGAGCTTCAAATGTTATTTTCGAATCTGAAAAATATTTGGCTTAAACCAATAGTATATTGACCCCAAGCACACGGCCAAAACAATGCAAGAGTGGCATTAGGACGACTCTGTGAAAGACCTCAAGAAGAACCCAGACCAACTTCTCTTGAGAGTCTTCATCCAACTGGACAGAGCTTAAGATCTGCAGAAAAGAAGGGGTCTAACTATACCCAAGGAATAAACTCAAAAACTAGTGAAAGTCCAGTAGCCCTCCACTAGAAGATATAAAACACATTTATACATAGAGCTCTTTTTTGGATCAAATTATAGACAAAGAATTCTTTGTTAAAGGTACAATGTGTTCAGAAAGACTGTTGCAGCCTTTATTTTTCCACATCAATATCCATTTTATAAAGTAATGCCTTGTAATATATTTAAATAACATTTATTCCATAGTAAGTAAATTTTTAAATATCCAAACATTTACTGACGTATCACTCCATCCAACTGGACAGAGCTTAAGATCTGCAGAAAAGAATACCCCCCAATCCAGGTAAGCTTCTTCTATCATATTCAGAATTAATTGCTCAAGCATGCTTCAACTAAACACAGAGTTTTCTCCTTCTTCTTCTGTTTAATACATTCGTATTTTAGTTTAGCGTAAGGCTGCTGATAAGGCTGTTGATGGGAGTGCTGGGTTTGCGATGGAACGAGACAAGCCTGTGGAAAACCCAGCAGTCCCTTGTGATCGTGTGTTTGTGCGGAGACATCCCGTTTCCCGTAAAAAGCACAGGGGTGGATCGCAGTGCTCGGAAACAAACGTCCCATGCAAATTAAATTCAACATGAAAATTAGGAAGTTGATTTATGAGAATATGAGATCAAAAAGACAGACGAGTTGGAAGACGGAGGATGCCGCAACTTTTATCCGGACCATATGGAGTGGGTGGGGGTGGGGGGGTGATGATAATATGTGTCCTTAGCTGTCCCACTGACGCTGAATTTACTACACTCTTTCAAGGACTTAACCTGTAACATTTGGAAAATAGAGCGGAGGCCAAACATCTTTCAGATATCGGAAAAATCAAATGAAAACTGCCGACTCGATGTCAACGCAACGCGCAAACGTTTAATTAGTAAAGAAAGAGAACATGTCTGCAGACGTCTTTCCGTCGATTCACGGTTATTGATCGGAGTAATCTGACCTGTGGCTGAACATGATCCCTTCAGCATGAGCTTGAACAAACAAGACAGTGAAGTATCTGGGAATAAACACATTCAACCAATAAAATCTGGAAGTGGTTAGTAAAGTAAAATGGCTTGAAGCCCGTTCACACTAATTGTTTCCTTCAGTCTGAATCCTCAATCCCCTCCCGCTCCTCTTAAAGTCTCTCACTAATGTGCTTAAACAAAGCCTCTAATTAGAACAGTAAACCTTTCATTAAGACGAATGAGTTTAGGTTAGTGTGAGGTCAGAGAGCAGTGTGAGGGTCAGACACATGGCTCACTATAGTTTGGGCAGTATTTACTGTATTCTGGACTTTTTCTATGCAGTAAATGAAACGGTAGGTATTATGCAATGATAAAAATGAGTAATATATGAGAATCTTTTCAAAATGGACAAACATGAGGGTTTCACTTTACAGACTATGACCTAAAAGAATAGAGTAAAAGAACAGAGAGGGAAAGACAGAAAAACAAGGACATGCTAGTGTTCAGAGAACGGGTGACCTCAAATGATGTGGTTTGGCCTGAAAGAGCAACAGTGACTTAGTTATGTCACAAACCTTTGTGTTTATATACTATCAATGCAGAGATGCATGCTTACAACATGCATGAACTAATGCTTGTGTTATACTTTCGGCGTCCGCTAATGTCCACTATGGTATGTGTGACGTAAAAATTGTCATCGGAGAGTGTACACGGAGGCTCTGAGTGGACATCCGCTTGCCTCCCATTTTTTTGTGACCGCGCGGACAAGTTCGTCAGTGGTCTTCAAAAGCACAATTGCACAAATTATTCTGGGCAATTGTTTGTTCAAATGTTTGTTGCAGAGCGTACCATCATTGTTCGCTTTCGGGAGTATAAATACAAATCCACATCCGTGCTGTCCGTGTACTCATTTAGATTATTCATGCTAAATTTATAACACAGGCTTTAAGGTTCTCTAAACAATCAGAAAGCAATCAAAGAACACAAAAGGAGAAATTCAGCAGAACGTTCTCATTGCTCTTTTCCATACAGTGAAAGCATACAGTAACCAGGAACCATCAAGTAACCAAGAACTGTCTATAAAAATGTATTTCAGAAGAAACAAGACACCTTCATATGTTTATTCATGTTTATTTCAAGCTTTAACTAGTAAAGAGAAAGAGATCGGTTCATGTACCATTGAACTGAGGTGCTACAGCGATCCGACGTATTAAAAGTCACAATAAAAAGCCACAAAAAGGTATTTGTTTAAATCTCTTTAAAAATGACAAGCCGAGACTTTGTTTTATACCAGAAGAAACCTGATCTTTCTTGACTGACGGTAGGCAGTTCCGTTCCATTACTCTTCAAATTGCGCAAACTGAAATTGAAAATATGCCTACTGGAAATCCTTCAATTTTGCAAAAACGCCCATACAGTATATCACAAAAAAAGTTTTTACACTCGCATGAGGGTTTTTTCCAGGCAATGCGAAAAAGGAATAATTTGGAAACTGCAATGGATTTTGATATTCATATGATAATTCCTCAATGTACTGTAACCTCCAAGAAACACTTCAAACACGGCCACTCTCCAGTATAAGTTTCTGAAGCGGCTCTCTGTGCTGCTTCTATAAAGATACATCCATACGCCTCACTTGAATAAATATAGACAAAATCCATTGCCATGAGTTATCACGAGAGACAAAAGGTTAAGTTTTAGTCCGATAACATTGGTTAATGGAAACACCATCATTTCTCAATACTTTTTTTATCGACATTTATAAAATATTGCCAAAGTTTTGCACAAAGCTTACATTTGCATTTATTTATGCATTTAGCAGTGTAGTGTTCAGGAATGGTTTCCTTGCTGTAAACAAAAGCTTGCGATGCATTTTCTCATTGGTTGTGTTGTTTTAAAACTGACAGCATCTTAAAAATATGGTACTCGTGTGAGACACTGCAAAAGACGTGGGATGCAACTGACAAACACGTCTGTCTAAAGAGTTTACATTGAAAAACAATGGTAAAGTAGTGCAGTGGAATGGAAACATGTTCTGTGTGAAAAGCCCCGTATGTCTTTGGATTTATATATGTCTAATTGTGGGGTTAAATATTAGTTTAATCTCTGCAAAAAGCAGAAACATAACTTTCTGAACAAAAGAGTAACTGCAAGATAAACACTTCCATCCACTGACTGAAAATGGTTTTGATTGTCGGGGTCTGACAGGAACTGGTCAGGACAAAGACATATAGCTGGCAGACACAAAACCAAGACCATCCCCTGAGAAATGAAACCCTTCTGTCTCACTGGGACACGGTAAGTTCATGCACTCCTCTTTTCCTCATCTGTTACTCTTTCGTTCTTTCTTTTTTCTCATATTATAACAATAAAGCAGAACTATTCCCCACAATACAGAGCGCTGTGACGACTGGATTCATTGTTGTCTCATGTGTAACCTCTGTTGACACTCGTACTCTCAGACGCTTTCAAACCAGTTCCAGCGCTTGTCATCGAGTGAAACCAGCTGTGGCCAGTGTTTCCTTTCATTTCCAAGACTCTGAGCTGAAGCTGAATATTCTTTCTTTTTTCCTCCTGTGTTTGAACATAAATATGTGTGAACATGAATTGACTTTACAAGCATGCTGCAGAAAAACTTCTACTTTTTTGGTTGTACTCTATAATAACAGTTCAGTAGCTCATGCACAAATAATGAACATGTATTTTCTTAAACATACATGCCACTGAAAATACATAAATCATCTGAAAATCTGTTTTTGAGTCCCAATTTGCATTCAGTGTTTCTTAAGCTATTGCAACATTTCTTTAGTTGTGATGATTGTCTTTTGTATTCTGAAACGGACCAACCGTCTTTGCATCTGGGACTTTTAGTGGATTTATCTGGAAATTTTCAATGCTCTGATGCTCTTGAAGGAATGGGATCTAACCCTTATACTAATGGGTTATTATAAGGCATATGCAATGGTTTAGGATGATGTAACTTATTCTGGCGAGTCCTCTAAAGATTCATTTAAATATATTTTAATATTTAGTTTTGCAAGTTTTAAGACATGTCTATAAATTAAACAAATGAACAACAATAAATTGACCAAAAGTCAAAAGACCAGCTAATGGGGTGATAGAAACTGTGCTGCATTTTCACGGTAAGCTAGAGAGCAACTCTCATTGTCTTTTATTGCTCCCTTTCTACATATATTGAACTGTATATAAAAATGATGACCAGCCAAATACATCACAATAGTCCCATCTCACAGAAAACAAAACCTGTTAAACACACGTCTCTCACCAAAGACGTAAATAAAGACTCAAGATGGTTCATTCATTGCATCACTGGCTTTGGACACCACTGCTACAATAAGAAAAGATCGTGTGCAATGATATCAGATTTACAACAGTACAAAAACCCACTTACCACACCTCAAGCAATCTCCAATTAATGTCCGCAAATGAATAAATCCAACAGTCTCATTCTCCTCCCATACTCAAACGCTCGTTGTGGCTCAGAGCAAACTCAAATGTCGGACAAGCAAGGCATTGTCTTTCCATGAGAAAGACGCTTGATAAAATCATTTGCAATACACTGGCACAAAGATTTAGCCTCTGCTATTATCTACACATGTCCCCCATAATACACATAGTATTAAGCACCAGTTTCATAAGTGTGCATTTAATGATGATTGTCAGATTTAAACTTTCTGTAGGAAAACCTTGAGTTTTAGAGGCCTTTCATATCATAGACTTGCAGGTAACCTCATTCCTTTAGAAGATTAATATTATTTGGCTCATTTTGTGAATCCTGGTCCTGTCTAATTTTTTTTTTTTATTCAAATACTGTGTGAACCACAGAGGAACGTCTCAAGTTCAACCCTGCTATCATATAAACAGAGAGAGAAGAAAGGAAAGAGAGCAGAAAGAAAGATGAGTTATGAGGTTGAATCTGGATTTAAAAACTGGGATGAGAGGAGCAAAATATGGATGCAGAGTACAAAGCTTCAAAATATCACAAATTAAGTTCATTTAAAGTGTTTTTAGGCTGAAATGTTAACATTTTAAATGCTTTTATCAGTTTTGGGAGCCTATTTGTTGTTGCATGTGTATGCGTCACATTTCTAAGGTATTGTAGATATCATTTTCAGCAATACTTTGTCAGATTTAGTCAAATTTAATGTCAACACCAGTGTTGGGAAAGTTACTTTTAAAAGTAATGCATTACAATATTGCATTACTCCCTAAAAAGTAACTTATTACGTTACTTAGTTACTTTTTGTGGCAATTTACTTCTTTAAGGGCAGGGCCTTCTTGTTTGTTTTTAATCTAAAAAGTTCTTCTTTTACAAATGTAAAAGACTTTACACACTGAAAGTGATATAAATATGCCTCAGGCTGAAGGAAATGTAAATTCACGTCTGTACAGTAGAGGGCGCAGCTCAAACAAATCGCAAGAAGAATATGATGCAGGAGAAGAAAGTTCAACACTATTCAGCAATCAAAAAAATAAAACACGTGTTGTTTTTCCTTAGTATGGTTGAACTGCATCACCGAAGGTCAAAAGCAAAGACATTGGTAAGTATTTTGGGATTAAATGCATAAATGATATTTGTCTTATTTAAATATATTAAGTTATCACAGATTTGTATAATAGTTTGTATTTGACTGTTTTTAATCATTTTGAGGATTTGAAGGAGCATGGGCATAACTGCCACAGAGCGCATAAAGTTGTGTTCAATTTGAGCAGCATATGATTGTAGTGAAGCTAGCCCATCAGTAGGCTAACACAAGAGCGATTCGCGAACAGATGCAGGTTACAGTCATAGCAGTTCTCCAGCGCGAGCTGCACAAGCTTTGATGAAGACAGCTAATTCACGGTTTACTAGACTCACTCTCTGTATTTCATCCTGTGCTTTAATTGGGTTACAGACTCTTTTTGTGCGATATTAATGCATATTGTGGTTATCAAAGTAAAATCGGCGTTGGACCCCAACTGATGTTCCCTGGTGCTGGTCCTGGTCTAGAACTACAGTAAGCTTCATGTTCACACAGTGCACACAGCACCTCTGCACTTACTCCTGATTTCTCTCAACATGGCAACACGAGAGCTGTCAGTCAATAAATGGGAAAATAATGTAACTCGCGTTACTTATTTGAAAAAGTAACTCTGATATCTCCTAAATCAAAAAGTAATGCGTTACTTAACGTAATCTGATTACATAACTTGCATTATGGTCTATCAGTACATTTATGCATTTGGCAGATGCTTTTATCCAAAGTTACAGTGCATTCAGGGTATATTTATTAAATTTTTTACCAGTATGTGTGTTCCCTGGAAATTGAACCCATGACCTTTTGTGCTCACGAAAAAAGAAACGTTACCAGGATGGAAAAACTAGCAATCATTCATGTAAACATCCATATTAAAAGTAATGCGATCATCAGCAATAGAAAGCCTATAAATGAAACCTGCATAATGTTATGGAGTAAAATGTTGATACACAAAGTAATATTTGTCTGTGCAAGCTTTGGAGGTGTCGATGGAAGCGATTTACTGGATTTATGCTTCGATAATCATACTGAATATTATCCAGATGTAGTTTTTGATTAAAATGTGCTTTTCTCAACTTTTTGGCTCAAAACGATAAATGTTTATGAAACCTATTATTATTCATGTGCTCATAAAAAAAAAGAATATTTTAAGCTTGAATAAAACTGATTGTTTTTTTGTTTTAATTTTTAAAGTAGAGGCACTGATCTTTATTTTGGTGTATTGCATATTCAAATAGTCATACAGAAAAATATACTGAAGACCATACAATTTTAGTGAAGATCATCAAAATCACCGTCAGTGCCTGGCAACCTTTTTCAATAATGCTGGCGGGGCAAGAGTTTTACCTGTGTATAATGAAATTCTTGAAAAGAAAAGAGAACTGGGTATCTAAATTTCAAGTTTAACATCAATTTAAGCGGACAATGCACTTTACCTGAATTCACCCTACACAGCTTGCCTGGATGAAACGTATCAGATGACCTTATTATTTGTGAAGTGTGTTTGACCAATCGGAGCTGATCAGGACTGAAGAGTCCACCAACGAGAGTCTGCGGGAGGAGCTGCTCTTCATCCGCGTGTGGAGGCGGCTCAAAGTCCTGCTGACCGTCATGAGCTCCGTCAGTGCGCCTCTGTGCTCCTGGATGGACTGCAGCAGTGTCTGAAACTCTCGGGCTGCGGGAAACCTCACTGAAGCAGCTGAAGCGGCGATCATGACGGAGGAGCAGGAGAAGTCCGGCGCGGAGCCGCCGTGCAGTCCAGCCGGCTCATGCAGCTCCATGTCCCCGGAGGAGTCCGACTCTGACGCGCCCGCATCCCCCGCGGCGCTCATGATCACGAAGCTGGAGCGCGAGGACGAGCGCTTCCCCGTGTGCATCCGGGACGCGGTGTCCCAGGTGCTGAAGGGCTACGACTGGTCCCTGGTGCCCATGCCTGCGCGGGGCAGCGGCGCGATCAAGAGCAAGCCGCACGTCAAGAGACCCATGAACGCGTTCATGGTGTGGGCTCAAGCCGCGCGCAGGAAGCTGGCGGATCAGTATCCGCACCTGCACAACGCCGAGCTCAGCAAGACCCTCGGAAAACTCTGGAGGTGAGACATCACTTCAGTCACTCTTATACATATAAACAAACATAAACACGAGCGCATCGTTATTATTAATAATGCATTTTAATATTACAAGAAAAACTCGGATGTAAATGCTTTCAAATAAACAAGCATAATGATGCATATAAGCAACGCCCTATAATAATTAAATAATGAACTAAAAAATATTAAGTTCGAAATGTTAATTTAAGGTTACACTCTATTTTGAGGTGTAATTATACAATGAATTACTGAGTGATATTAATTAAACACATGCACTAACTTTAGAGATAGGATTAGGGTTAGTTGTAATTATGTAATTATGCATAATTGATTGTTATTATAATTGTAAGTACATGTGTAACAAAGACACCTTAAAAAAAAAAAGTGTTACCACATTTTCTGCAAGTATTCTGAGTTCCATAACGAAATGCATTATTAATTAGGAATTATAAAATTAAATATATACATATTTAAATGCATTTATGTAATGTAATATTTGGACTTAATATCAAGCAATATTTGAATAGTTCATATGCAAAAGCCTTTAAGTCCCATCTGAATTATTTTTCCTAAAATTAGAATTTTTCTCATCTTCCTTTGTTTATGTTCAGTTATGTTCACTTTAGTGTCAATGAAAAGAACATTCTTTGCTATTAAAGCAAAACTACTGAACCTACACATAGAAGTATGTAAAAATACACATTTTTGAAGAATATTTCAGACAGCACTTATATGCTTTTTTTATCTGAACTCTTTATTTATACTTTTTGTAAATTATTCAGTATCTTTTGCTCTTAAAGTCTAAAGTTATATTTAGTCATATTCTGTGTGTAATTGTCATATTTTGTGTGTAAAATAGTGGGCAGCACTCCAACATATTTCTGATCTAATTCCCCTTTCTCTGTAGTTCCTATCAAATAAAGGTATCAAAGCCCAACTAATATATATATATATATATATATATATATATATATATATATATATATATATGTATAAACCTGAATGCATAGATAAATCTCCCTCTGAGTGAAAGTGAATCTTGACCGATGCTCACTCAACAGGCTGTTGACGGAGAATGAAAAGAGACCGTTTGTGGAGGAAGCCGAAAGACTGAGAGTTCAGCACAAGAAAGATCACCCGGATTACAAATACCAGCCGAGGCGACGAAAGAGTGTGAAGCCCGGTCAGAGCGAGCCTGAGCCCGGTGCAGATCTGACCCCACACATGTATAAAGCTGAAGTTGGGATGGGCCGATTGCCGGGTCCATCGGATCACATCACCGATCATACAGGTGAGATACACACTCTCTGTGTGATGCATGCAAATATTAAGTAACTACATGTACTTACTATATGGTTAGGAATAGGGCTTGGCTTATCGTTACTTGCATGTAATTGTTGTTGTTATTATAATAGTAAGTACATGCAACACGAGGACACCTTAAATTAAGGCGTTACCAAATTTTCTGTAGTTACCCGGAGTTCTGTAACTATGTTTATTTGTTATGTATCATGGGTATACTCTGGAAGCTGTTTTTATTATTTTCTAAGTGCATTATTACTTTGAATTTATAAAAAATTATATAGTTACACATTTACATGAATTTGATCTGGGTAAACTTTAGAGGTGATATCAAGCAATATTTATACTTTCTGTAAAATATTCTTTATCTTTTATTCTTAACTTTTAAAATCAGTTCTATTTGGTCATAGTTTTGTGTAATTTCATTCATATTCTATGTAGGGTTGCAAAGGGTTGGACAATTTCCAGAAACTTTCCAAAAATCCCTGGAATATTTATTATATATAACATACTGGACATTTTCCACCTTTTTTCCACCTTAATTCTGTGTAAATACTGATAGCATTTAGTGGGCAGCACTCTGACATATCTCTTCTGCAGTAGTTTTTGTCTGTTTCCTAACTTTCCAATCAAATAAAGCTAAAAAGGCAAAAAATATGATTCACATATAATCTGATAAATATTTAAATATAATTCATCTTGATTGATGGTCTCTCAAAAACACCGTTGACAGAGAACGAAAGACTCTGTGATGCAAGCAAATGTGTAACTCGTTCATTATCATCCTCAGGCCAGCCTCATGGACCCCCGACGCCCCCTACAACGCCCAAAACGGACCTTCATCACGGAGGAAAGCCAGACCCTAAGCATGAAGGCAGACGTCTGCTTGACGGCACGCGACAAAACATCGACTTCAGCAACGTTGACATCTCAGAGCTCAGCACAGACGTCATCAGCAACATGGAGGCCTTCGACGTGCACGAGTTCGACCAGTACCTGCCTCCGAGCGGCCACTCCGGAGCCGCTCCAGACGGACAGAGCACCAGCTCCTACGCCTCGCCCTACAGCCACCCTGCCAGCAGCGGGGCCTCCTGGAGCCGCAAGGGGCCCGTGGCGTCCTCGCCGCCCGGCACGAGCGAAGCCAGCCAGCACAGAGCTCGCATTAAAACTGAGCAGCTGAGCCCGAGCCACTACAGCGAGCACTCGCCCGAGTACGGCGTTTACAGCACTCACGGTTCCTCGGCTGCCTCTGCCTCATTCACCAGCGACTATACAGACCTTCAGAGCTCCGGCTACTACGGCCCATACGCCAGCTACCCATCCGGTCTCTACCAGTACCCCTACTTCCATTCCTCACGCAGGCCATACGGGAGCAACATCCTCAACGGCCTGTCCATGCCGCCCTCCCACAGTCCCTCCGCCAGCTGGGATCAGCCGGTTTACACCACGTTATCCAGGCCGTGAGGCCCGGGCACTCCGTGCTTTGTCCCTTACTATTATGAAAGGAAGTCACCATGATTTTGCCAAATTAGACACATTCCTGCATGGGGTTGGGAATCAAAAATCAATTCCGATTCCAGAATCTGATAATTTAGGTCAGGAATACTTCTGATATCAATTGAAATTGCCCTTACCAATTCCTGTGTGCACATCTTTCTTTTTTTAAAAAGGGGGTGTTGAGAATGTAGCTATTTGTCTTTGAGTCATTCATTCAAGAGATTCGTTCAAAATCACTGATTCATCCAGTAATGAAACAAGTGAAACTTGAGTGAGTCGTTGAATCGTTCCATTCATAAATTCCTTTAGATTTTGTTTAGTTGTCATTTTTTTCTTCAGAATTGTGAGAGAACTAAAAAAAACACTAATTTGTCCAGAATCGTGCCGCTCTATTTTGCACGCAAACAGCTCTTAGTCGAGACCATTTGGGATTTAGCATGGGATTTAGCAGCGATTCAATGTTTTTGCAAAAATAATATGTTTGGTATCTAAATGTTGGACTTAATTTTTTTTACCACATTGGAATCAAAACAGAATTGATGAGAATTAGAATTGATCTAATTTAAATGATACTCAACCCTATTCATGCATCAACATTATTTTCCTAACTTCAGCCCTACCAATAAACCTAAACCTATCCATAATTTACCCCAAATTTAGAAGGAAATGATAGTTGAATAACAAGGGTGTAGAAGCACCTAACTCTTGTTGTAAGGCTAAATCTGACGTTTTCTGTAAATGTATCCCTCAATTCTGATTGGTTGCTGGAAATCTTGTTCCAGGATCAATGAGGACGTTGATCAAGGAACATTTTGCACTCTTGTGAAATCACGTTCACCAATGAAGGACAGCACTAGCTGAAGGGGTTTGTGCCTGCTGATTTTTCGACACATCAGGACATTGACGGTTGGTGCTAAACGTGATGAATCTGAAGAGCCAGCAGAAATCCTCTGTGAGGACTGCCGGATGCTCCAGGATCGGGACCAATGAATATTCAGGAAGCATTAGCTTCATTCAGAATCTCTTCGGTTAATCCTTTCTTTTTTAAACTAAAACGTGTTCATTTTTAACTTGCTGTTTGATATATATTTATGTTGTGTCGTCATTTTTATCGTTTGTTTCTGTTTTAAAGTACTTATAAAAGCTGAAAGGGTGGAGGGCTGAAATGATTTCTATAAACAGCCAGATCTTTTTGGACATTATTTTTGAAAGCATTCCTTTGGGGGCGGGGGGTTGAAAAATAATAGAAGACATTAATTGCTAGCAGGTTTTTTACTGTTATTTTACGTATGCATCATTTTAGTGAGCACTTTAACACCTCAAAGGCTCTTCGTTTGCAGCAAGCTCATTAATAATCACATTTTTAACACACTGCCAGTCATTGATATCACGTTTGTTGGCTTGAATTAAATCAGTTTTGTTAATTATATAGCAATCTGTTGAATATTTGTATTACCTTGTAGGTTGTGAAACACAAACACTCAAAACAGAGTTTACTCTGCGTTGTTTTATTCTTGTGTATAATTTAAAAAACGACTCGGCTGTGAATCTTCTCTTTTGTTAACAAGTTCGTTCTTTCAAAAAGCTAACAGCGATTGCTGGCAATATGTGTGGAGGAAAATAAATTTATTTTAAAAATGATTGTGTAAACTGTGCTTGTGAATACCAACTTTCATAAAGCAATTGTGGTTAATTCCTTCTGATTCCTGTTTTTGCAAAAACGGTTAATAAAAAAACACATTTATACAGTTTTTTTAGTTTGGCTATAAATTAATGAGGTTTTCTGGAATACAGAGCAAATATGAAAAAGATATTAAACGATTGTTATACTTTGGGAAGTAACAAGTCTCTGTTTGAAGCAGCTGTTTGCCTTACATCTGCATCTGAAGCAGCTGTCGGCGTAAAGACAGGCTGCCATGATTTTATTCCACAAATGCTTCTGTCACTTTCAGGCCATGTCTAATTGTAATAACATTTTAGTTACTATTTTGTAAGACATAAACAACGCTAACCGCAAGGACAACACGAAGAGGAAGTCATGTTCATGTTCCTCAAATATATTTCACTTTTTAATCTCGTTGTGGTCATACATGAAGCTTGTTTTTCAGGACAGAAACTCGGATGATCTTTACATGGGAAGAGAGATTCAGAGCGTCCGGGGCTGTGCTCTGCTGGGTTGAATTTCAAAGCGGGGTCTTGCATTCATGCCAAGTAGTCCGGGGAGGAAACACGGTGCCACCGCAAAGAACGGCTGAATTTTAATGATCTATTCTATTATGTGCTGGAGAGCTCTATTGTCTCTCTTTCTCCGGGAAGCAAGAAAAGAATTAATTGGACAGAAATTGGAGGGGCAGGAAAACGGACAGTCATTAGGAGGATGTGAATGGATGATTACATGCACACGGCTGGATTTTCCCCCCATACTGTACTCTATAACAGGACTTCAGTCCGATAACCAGTGCGGCAATTAGCAAAACTTCAGCCCATAATCACGACAACAGCCATGATAAGAATAAAACTGATAATTAATGAGCAGATGGGATGTGGGTGGCTTTAGGAAGACTAGTTTTTCTCTGGTTTCCTCTTGCGTTGGCCAGATAGTTTGAGGAGGAACTCTTAAGAGAGAGCAGACGTGACTCATTTCACTCTCAGACTAATCCTTTAGAAACCATTTCTTACTAACAGATTCTGCACGGTGAAGCACTAATGATGGATAACAGTCGACCAAAGCGTTTACTTATTTGGTTTATGGAATGTCCCCATTAAATAACAATCGTTTTAATATCGAATAGTTCCACAGAAAACTTTTTGCATCTTAAATTTTCAATTATCATTGATTATAATAATACAAAATGTAGTTTTTGAACATTAGGATAAGGAGATATGAGAAAGTACAGTTTGTACAGTAGAAAAACCATGAAGTCTATGGAGAGTATCCGTTAAACATGTAAAAAGTGTGTGTTTTAGGAGGACGAGCCCGGTGGATTTGTTGTTGATTCTGGGAACTTGGGACTGATTTGCAAGGGAAATGAAATAGACATGAGTGTGAATCAACTTTCTCTTTCTGGTGCCACCTTTTCGATTTCATATAGTGTTTCTGCATTGAATTATTACCTCAAAACCACAACAGAGAAAAATAAGTGTGTAAGTCTCACTAACTAAACATCACTGTGTTTGTAACGAGATTTGGCGATAACTATTTAATATTGTCATTGAAGCTTGGCTTTCCTCACTACATTTTTCTGATCACAAATTCTCAGAACCATCTATTCACACATTTACACACAAGTGAAAGGAAAAGAAAGAAACCGCTACCTCGGTATACACGTTCACATGGATTCATTACGTGTTTAGTTCTACACACTAACAGAAAGATAATGAACTCTCCTTGAGGAGATGGAGGGATGAACGGAAGATACAGCGGAGGTGTGTTCAGGTATGCTTCTATTGTTCAGACCTCCATCAGCGTGTAGGACTTCTTTCACTGTCCCGCAGTGCTGTGTGTGGGAGGAACATTTGCTCAGAGTTTACATGTTCTCACAGAACAAAGAGAGAGACCAGAAGTGAGAAAGAGAGAGATCTGAGAGAGAACGGGTTAGAAGTAAGAGCAGTCTCTCCTCTCTCTTGCACTCCAGTCGGTTTGGCACACAAACACACGGGAAGGATTTTATGTGTAAAACAAAGCAAGTGTCAGCTATTGTTAAGAAAGAAAGCAAGTTTGTTGGAAAGAGATGTTTGTTACTTTAAAACTAATATTTTGATAGAGCGCCTTGATCTTCTTTCTATTCATCATCCTGAGGACTGTTTAGAGAAAGCTCTAATGCATTAGTGCTATAGGATAATTATCTTCTGTGGCCCCACAAATTATATATTTTTTTTAGTCGATATGAAATATGAAATGAGTTTATTGTAAGATTACTTCTGCTACAGTTACTACTGGCAGCTGATATAAATAATTATAATTCATTTAAATGTAATTAGTTATATACATTTCCCTTTTGAGCTAATTTGGTAGTTTAAATATCTCAGTGTGATCGTTGATTTGGACCCAATTTTAAATTGATCATGATATCTGTTTAAAATGTAAAATAACAATGTTCTCCTATTGTGGTTACTTGGTGTCCTTTCAAAATATCTGATAATCGTTTGTTCATATAATTGCAATGATACAGTTTTACCTGATAAATTAAATGAACACACGCTTAGACTCTGTAGGACCCTAATGAAAAAACAATTGAAGAGTAAGAGAATAGAATAGAATATATAAATATCCAAATTAAAATGGAACTGATAAATATCTCTGTCTAAATTTAAAAATAATCAGAAATAGTCAGACTTCAGCTGTAAGTTGCTTTGGCAAAATTGTCTGTAATTGTAGGTTAAAGGAGTACTCCACTTTTTTTGAAAATAGGCTCATTTTTCAACTTCATTAGAGTTAAAAAATTGAGTTTTACCGTTTTCTAAACAATTCAGCTGATAACTGGGTTTGGCGGTAGCACTTTTAGCTTAGCAGAGATCATTGAATCTGATTAGCATCTCACTCAAAAATGACCACAGAGTTTCGATATTATTCCTATTTAGAACTTGACTCTTCTACATCGTGGACTAAGACTGACAGAAAATGAAAAGTTATGATATGATTCAAAATGGCTAATATACTCTTATATCGGCGTAATAATCAAGTACATTTGCTACCGTGTGCAGCAGGCGCAGTGATATTAATAATCCTTGATTATTACGCTGGAAGACGCAGTCTAGAAAATCACAACTTTTCATTTTCGGTCGGTTTTCGTACACGATGTAACTACAGAAGAGTCAAGTTTTAAATAAGAAAAATATAGAAACTCTTTGGTCATTTTTGAGTACGATGCTAACGGTCTAATCAGATTCAATGATCTATGCTAAGCTAAGCTAAAAGTGCTTCCACCAGACCCGGAGATTAGTTGAATGGATAAAAACCCAGAAAAAAATCAACTGTTTAACTCTAGAGAAGTTGGAAAATTAGCCTTTTTTTATTTTTATTTTTTTAAGTTGAGTGTTGCTTTAAGCTGTGCTAGAATCAAACTGAAACTAAATCAACAAATAAAAAAAAGCAAATAAAAGACCTAAATTCAGCTTCACTTACACCATTGAATTTTGTCCTTGGACCAATGGCTGGCTTTTACAATAACATCTAATGCCATAAGACTTTACCATAAAGCAACTGTTATATATTTATACATTCCAGGTGTACATTTTAACACTAAACAGTCAATTTAACAGTCTTAAAAACTTTTTACACTTTTGAATCCCCATGAAAATTTAAATTAATAAGACCTATTACCCCTTGGTTACCTGCTAGTTGGTCAGACTAGTTTTTAAACAGTCATAACACAGTTTACGCAACTTGACACAGCTGTCAGATGTACAAACAGATGTACAAACTTTTGTCAGTGTTAAAAAGTGTTGAGAGAAAACAAGACATTTATCAGATGACATATCGATTATGAATCAGTGTTGTAGTGCAGAGCGGTAGCTTTGAAGTAACTTCTGGTTTTAGTCACGTGTTTATGTTTCTTCTGTTATCTGACAACAGAAAAATGAGAACAGCTTTATTCAACTATATTAATATACAGTTCTGCATGTCAGAACAAGAGTAAGAGGGAAGCACTAGGTCGAGTGCAAATGTATGAACATTGTGAATATGCTGAGTAGCATATGACATCATTTAGCAACGTGTAGCAGCTTTTCAGGCGAGCTCTAGTCGGCAACAGTTGCCCCACGACGTGCAGCTGTAAGCGCGGGAAACAGCTGCAGCCCAGCTAGAACCAATCTCAGCTGTTGGGGGGCTTTAGGGGCTAAGCATGGGGCACGAGGAAGAGGTGTGGAAAAATGCTCGACACATGGATGAAGTCAGGGAAAGTGTTGAAGTGAGTCTCTTTCAGCTGTCACCAAACATCTCCTACAGCTTGTCTGCTGCTGCTAGTTTTGACATGTTATTGACTTACTACGAGTCAGAAACGCTCCAAGTTGTTGCCCAACATTTACACATGTGGCATGATATGTCTTGCACAGGTTTATTTCTATAGAAAGAGAAAATACAGCCTCATGTTTGTGCATTACTTTCACAGATTTCTATTTCTTGAAGAGATGTGAGAGTGTGATATTGTTTCTATACAACAGTTCGATAAAGAAGCTGATTTCTTTCATGTTTGCTCTTCCATCAACAAAAAAAGTGTAAATCAATTGTAATATTAAATGAAACTGTATTTTTGAAACAAAACTCATATGTATTGTATACTTTACAAAAACAGCTATAAGGATTGTAAAACCAGTTGACTATTATGAACCAACAAATATATTATTTATTAAATTAGATTTTATTTTAAATTTGTTGATTTTGTTGATTTTCACTCTGCACAGATAATGTATAAAGTGTTTAATAATTTGCTTTCAAGTATTATTCAAGTTTTTGTATAGCGCTTTTTACAATACGAATCGTTAAAAGTATTATTCAAAGCCGTTTATAATGAAAGAAATCCAGAAAAAAAAATAAAGGGAATGTACATGCAATATAAAAATAAATAGGTAAGAAGATAAGAGAAATAATAATTTTGAAAATAAATTAAAAATGTGTTGCTCACTTTGTGAATTCGAGAAAATGTTCAGCAATCGCGTGATGATTATGACTCATTATGAATAATTTGTGCAATATTTAAACTGTTGTTTTCATGTAACTTTGTAGCATTTTGAAACTCTTTTTCTATGTAACTCTTTCTGTTTATCTTGTGTTAATCAAAACCAATGCGAAAAGTGGTAAATAAATGAGTCATTTTAGTAAATGAAATGACAGGAAAAGTTGTAGGACTGAAGCCGTTGCTTATTATGTTTACCCTTTCTACATGTTTTCTTATTTATTTTTATTATTATGAAAAATTGTCTGAGAACCAAACATTTGTTGAACTGAAAACAGTTTGAAAAAGATGTAAAAGCAAGCAGCTTGTGAAGCTACATTAGCTACATTATTTATGCAATATTAAAACCTGTTGTACTGCAGTGGTGACTGAAGCAAACAATGTTCGTCATCACGGTCCTGGAAATGTGTTTTTAGTGCCCTCAGCTGGTCCCTCATAGAAAAGTTATTTCAACTTTTTACAACTCAAACAGCTTTAGACTGAGAAGAAGAAATAGATTGTGCACAAAATGCCCCAGTATATTGATGGGGACACTATACTGTCACAAAAAAAGCACCAGCTTTGAATTGAAGAATACAAAAAATTGATGGCACAGATGATAATACACTGAATTATAGTAATTAAGTCTGTCTTCTGTTAGGTGATCATTATAAGTTATTTTTATGTTTACATTTTATCAAATGTTGAATGTTATTGTTATTTTAAATATCCTCAGTAGGTTTGACATTATTTTACTGATAATCTATGGGAATTATAATCATTATAACTTTATTTTACAGTATTACTTACTTTATTAACAAACATTGTTTATTTTTGTTTTACTTTCTAAAGGGGCCATCGGATGCCTGTTTTCCACAGGTTGATATGATTCTTTAGGGTCAAGTCAAGGCAAGACACCTTTATTTATACAGCGCTTTAAACAAAATACATTGCGTCAAAGCAACTGAACAACATTCATCAGGAAAAGTGTGTCTATAATTCAAAATGACAGTTAAAGGCAGTTCATCATTGAATTCAGTAATGTCATCTCTCTTCAGTTTAAATAGTGTCTGGGCATTTATTTGCAATCAAGTCAACGATATCGAGAGAAACAGACAAATATTAGCATAGATGTCATTCTTCTAATGATGTAGAAGGTAAAAGTTATGTGAATTGTTTCCGGTTCCGGTTTACCTAATTAATGCAGCCTAAAAATCCTTTAACGGATTTGGATATTAAAAGCATATTAGTATGTTATGTGTAAGCCAGGTTAAAGAGATGGGTCTTTAATCTAGGTTTAAACTGCAAGAGTGTGTCTGCCTCCCGAACAATGTTAGGTAGGTTATTCCAGAGTTTAGGCGCCAAATAGGAAAAGGATCTGCCGCCCGCAGTTGATTTTGATATTCTAGGTATTATCAAATTGCCTGAGTTTTGAGAACGTAGCGGACGTAGAAGATTATAAGGGTCTGAAAAGAAAAGTCTATAGCATACTTTGGTTAACCCTCTGGAGTCTAAGGGTAGTTTTGGGGGCCTGGAGAAGTTTTGTCATGCCCTGAAATTTGTGCTTTTTTCAGTTTCTTATACACATCTAAATGGCTAAAGTCTAATCTCACTGTAATCAGCACAAACTGGGCTATAATAATATGTGAAATGCATGTATGTACATGTGTTTTTGAGAAAAAAATGTTATGCATGGTTAGTGAAAAACTAAGGCTAAAACAAAGGCATAGCAACCCTCAAGCACATGAAATCCCAACAGTTCTCCTACCGTGGCACCTCAGCCTGGTACCAGTGCTTCCTTTGGGGTTGGCCAGGATGTTAGTAGGCCAAACACAGTTCAGCAAGAAATGCACAGTTAAGGAATCGTGAACTCAGAGCTCTCAGGTGTCAATATTTATATAGTTTAAAAAAATTATGGGGGAAAATTTACATTTATTATATATATGTATATAGCAATTTGTTGGTGTGATGTGGTAAAGATGTGGGCTAGTAATCAATGGATTAAATGAGATTTATCATCAATACAGCCCTGAGTAGGGCTCTTAACCCAGGTTGTTAAAGGGGAATTCTACCACTGATTAGTGCACTGGGAATTGTTTTGGTTGAAGATGTCCATTAAATGTTGTCAATGAAAACCACATTTATACACTGTATCCATATAGTATTTAATAACAGCTTAAATCATATTTTAGGTTTTCTTCTATTTTAGCCTACACTGGCAAATGGTCTATTCCTGCAAGAGTTACATTTATAACAATAACTTTGCTTATTTGCACATGTATTTTGTTATTTTATTAAAGAGCTTTTCCAGCACTTTGCCATGGAAGCCGTTAACGAATGAAATAAATTGGCACCTGAACCTGCAAAAGTTACATCTGTGAACTCCCAAAAGATGAACAGTTCTCTTACAAGCAGAAGAACTGAAAATATTCCAGACAATGCTGATCATACTGAGGTGAGCCATGGTGTAAAACTTGAAGTTTAAATATGTTTTGGACAAAGGATTTGTTCCTGTTTTTTACATTATGTATTATTACTTAAATGTTTATTATTATTTTCAGTATTATTCAATTTTAAAAAGGAGGAACAATTTTTCCCATTAATGTTGTCATAAAGTATTTTACTTGTATCTATGCCTTCTAATATATAAAGTACTGAAGTACTTCTTCAGGAGTACCCAAAGCTGCAAAACTTAAGGGGTGGTTGGCTGCTCCAAAAAGCCTAAGGTAAGTTTATGATACCAAATGCATTTATATGTTTTTATCCTTTTACCAAAATGGTTATTGTTTTTAACATGTCTATTTAAAAGGGAGCAGTGGACAAAGGAAGACAACATCTCTGGCCCAGGATTCCCAGGGCTACACAGCAAAAAAAAATTAAAGGCGTCCTCTAACAATGGGAAGAATGTTATCTACATTGTCCTCCTCCAAGAAGAAATCGATTATAACCCTGTTGCCATATGAGGCACCTGAATTTCATAACATGCCCAATAACATCTGCATGACGTGGTACATCAGTCCCAGTTGCTGCCATGTCACCTTGAGGATTGTCGAAGTAATAATGCTGTAAGTGATATTTCAGTGTCATTCACAAAAAATGAAAAAGTATATTCTTTAAAATAGATCTTGATAGATAATTGGTTAGTTATCTATTTTATGCCCCAGGTCAGATGTATTGTTACACTGTAAAAAATAAAAGAAGATTTTAAAAGAAAACTTGCAAGTTTGAGGCAACCAGCATCAGCATCATTGTTTTCTCAACTTATTTTTGTAAATTTTTGAGTTTACTCAACTTTTGGTTATATAAAACTGAAAACTGAAGTTGGCATTGACCTTTTTAAGTTTTCTCAACTTTCTCAACAGTGTTGTAAAAATCGAAAAATCTAGTCTAAAACTGTGACCGTGTCGACTGTCACTTTATGTTCGAAAATCTATTGCACAAATCGATTGGACCAACCAACACAAGTTTCGAAAAGGAAAATAGGAAATTGATTTTAACAACTTTCTCTCTGAGCGCGTCCAGGTTTTATTTTTATTTTTTATTTTTTTTGGGGCATGTCCAGTTTTTTTTTTTGTTTTTTTTTTGAGAAAACTTTTACATTTTTTACAAAAATAAGTTTTTGTTTTTACAGTGTGGGTTTCTTCACTTATCACACATTTATGCACTTACTGTATATATGGTGGGCTCAGCTGCTACCCACAGTCACACTTCTTGAATCCGAAAGTCTTCTTAAATATAGCCATCTATTATTTTTGAAGTATACCGGTTATGCTCTTTTACAATAAAAAAAAAACTTTTGGCATAGTTATAATGAGCCTCTTTTCCAGATGGAATAAAAATATAATCTGAATTATTTTTTCTTCATTTCAGACAGAATCTGAATCTGGCAAGGAAAAAGAAAATGAAGAGGCCCTGAAGAGTTGTATGTAATTTGTCTGGTAAGAGACCGTCTTGGTTAAAAAGTGATGAAATCACCAAAAGTAAAGACAAAACTTAAGCTAATGCAATGATTGGTAAATTGAGGATGTATCCTGAGAACATATTTACCTCTGGTTATAAATATATCAAAGGACCTTTTCTACAAAATTAAATGATTGACCACCAGTCATTTTTATGACTTTAAACTTTAAACATTTTATTTTTTAAACTGACTTTAACTGTTACTCCTAGTCTGTATTTGGGAACATTTAATTTAAAACTTAAAAGTGACTTTGTGCTTCTTTGGGATGGCACAATCAATCGACGTTCACTTGCAGAACGCAAGCTTCTAGAGGCACATACCGTATTTTGTAGTTTGGCTGGTCCCATAGTCAGCTACGATTTATTTATCAAAATGAATTTGACATGAACCAAGAGAAATGAACCAAGAGAAAACTTTACCGTCTACAGGGTGTCCTCTCGCGGCTGTAGACCGTAATGTTTTCTTTTGGTTCTTGGTTCTAAATAAATGTGACTTATAGTTCAGTGTGACTTATATATGTGTTTTTCCTTGTCATGACGTATTTTTGGGCTGATGTAACTTAATTAATAAATAGGTGGAAAGGGGTGCAGAGCCAGTGGTGGTTTTGTAGGCAAACATCAAAGCCTTGAATTTTATGCGAGCAGCTATTGGAAGCAAGTGCAAATTGATAAACAGAGGTGTGACTTATTCTTTTTGGCTCATTAAAAATTAATCTTGCTGCTGCGTTCTGAATTAATTGTAAAGGTTTGATAGAGCTGGCTGGAAGACCTGCCAAGAGGGGATTGCAATAGTCCAGCCTGGACAGAACAAGAGCTTGAACAAGGAGTTGTGCAGCATGTTCCCAAAGAAAGGGCTTGATCTTCTTGATGTTGAATACAGCAAATTGATTGTAAAATCGATTTTGCATGTCTAAATAAGTTTTATATGGCAAATAACACTCAATATAGGTAAATCCAAGGACAACGGCAGGACAAATGTAAAGACCAATATTTCTGAAGATTTATTTATAAGTTTATAAGTTACGTGCGCAATGACAAACAGGAGTGCAACATTTTCGAAAAACAATAAGCAGAGTGGACTGCCATAATGCAAAACATTTACGGCAGGCTTCAACATGGCTGTGTTTATGATTAGAAGTGAATCTCGAAATAAATTTGAATATTTATCGAATTTTAAATAAAAATCCACATTCGAATGCAAAAACATTGCATTCGAATTTTAGGTGTGCATTAAGGAAGCTGCCTTATGAGCCCCAGTACTTCACAGTCCGTGTTCCACTTCATCACGCCGTGCGCACAGCCGTGTCTACACAAGATTCAAGATTTTTATTCGTCACATACAAAATTATAAATAGCATATATAACCAGCAGTGAAATGTGAGTACAAGAGAGCCGCATGTTTAGAAAGACATGTAAAATTAATGTATTTAATTTAATTTTCAAAAAATATCTTGAGACTCTGTTGGGTTTTTGTTCCCCATCCCACTGCATCTCATGTTTTTAAATGAAAAAATGTATTCTGTGTGACTGGTTTTCCGCCCTTTATATTTATTTAACAATGCATGCATACATGACGCTGTTTTGTTTATAGTTCTTTAAGCAACTTAATTAATAATAATTGGTAATTTATTCTAATGCTTTGAATAAATGTGCATTAATATCTAAGTAATAAGTAATCTTGAGGCCTCAGAAGAGAAGCGAAAAGCTTTTATTCTCCCTAACTGAAATTATGCATTTTAAATTCGAATACAATTTGAATTTTGATCATATTTAAGTAAAAAAAAAAATAGATATTGAGGTATTTTGACAGCCCTAGGCGAAAAGAGTCCGAATAAAGGCAGAATTCACATTTCTGTTGTAAAAAGAGAAACATTGTGCAGAAGTATTATTTGCTGTAATGCGTGTGTCCGAAGCTGTAGTTGCTGTGTGACATGTTTTCCAAAAAAAAAAAAAAACTGGACATGCTCCAAATAAATAAATAAATAAATAAACCTGGACGTGCTCAGATAAAAGTTGTTAAAATCAATTTCCTATTTTCCTTTTCGAAACTTGTGTTGGTTGGTCCAATCGATTTGTGCAATAGATTTTCGAACATAAAGTGACAGTCGACATGGACACGGTTTTAGACTAGAGGGGAGAAGGGATGGGAAAAGATCTGGTCACAGTTTTTCCAGAACTTCGTGCCAAGTTAAAGCGGTGTCGAGCTGTTTTAATGCATTTTTTTGATGTATTATGGTGCCCGAACCCGTATGACTTTGAACAGTGACCACTGACATTTTGTTTACTGCAGCCACAGCCATCATTACCAAGTGCGAACCGTTGACTCTGACAATGAATGAGAGGAGACGAAGCAAACGCACAGGCCATAGTGTGACATCCATTAACCAATAGTGTAAACATAGATGACGTCACAGGTTTTTTTTTTTAAATTAAGGAAGACAGCCTTCATTTGTATGTATAGGCCTAGGAAATTTATATATTTACAATACTTACTTAAATATAATTTATATTGTTTTATTGCTTTTGTATTAGTTGTTTGAAGAGTAAAAACATTTTTTGTCAGTTTTAACGCAAATTTACAATCGGCAAGTCAGTCGGAATAAAAGCAAAAAAAAAAACATTTGAGTCGGTCCTAAATTGACAGGATCGGTCGGGTTACGGCAAACAAGATTATTTTTAAGGATGGCCTGATGACAAAATCTGATATAGCAGGCCAGACAAGATTGAGGCTATCGAAACAAGAGCAGTATCTGAGATTTTGAATATGGAGCGAGACCAAAACCCCATTCCACTTGACAGGCTTCATACAGAACAGAAGAAATGGAGGCGGAGGGGGGAGCTGCTGCAGCTGTTCCTGCCAAGAAGCAGAGGAAGTCACTTGGCAGTTTTTTAAGAAGCCATGCCCCAGCAACACGAGACTCACTGACAATGAGGTAGTGAAGGGGTAGCTGGAACACTTCTCATGGCTCCAAACAGAACCCCTAGATTGGTGTAAAAAACCCAAAAGTAAAGTATCCCTGCTACCAGCTCCCCTTCCGAAAGGCTTTTCAGTACAGGAGGGAACATTGTGACCTGTCATAGGGTAGCTGTAAAACCTGAGACTGTGGACAGACTTGTATTTTTTGCATGTGACTTGTAGCGTAATGTTTTTGGTTGTTAAACAAAATAACAATCTTAATCTTAGTCACCATTTCCTGTTAAATTTTATGTGTATTGTCAGACAGCTAAAACATCTTACACAATGTTTCAAATCAGCTGTACAAAGGGATTTGCATGCTGGCATTTGTTCTTTATTGTTATTTTTGTTTATTGACAAATATACTTAAAGCACTGTAACTCTGCATTTGGACAATTGGACATGTTACAATTTTTAATTTTTCTAAAAAGATATTTTATATGTTATATTAATATTAATAATATTGTATTCTATTGATATTGATCATACTAGTAATATTGAAATCTGTATTCGACCTCAATAAAGAATTTGTCATGTTCTGACAATAAAAAGTTGTTTAAAACCATAATTTGTCATGATCCTGGCTCTTTCCATCTCTTTTCTCATCCCTTGCCTCCCTCTGCTGGTTGTTTTGTGTCCTACTTTCTCTTCTTTCACTCTTACCCACTATCTCTACCCCTCATTACCTTCAGCTAGATCTCATTCTCTCATCATCACACCTGTTCTCTATCTGCCTCTTTTGCCCTCGCTATATCTAGCTCTCTTTTTCGTGTCTTTGTTGTTGGATTATTGTTTGACCTAGATGCACGGTGCAGAGTGTAACCATGACTTCTCTGTAGTTGTTTCTTGTTGTGTCTAGTCTAGTCCAGTCCTGTCTAAGTAGTGTTACACATAAAGCTGTTGTGTTTACTTCTTCTGTGCTGTACCCAGCGGTCTTCATTAAGGATTGCAGAGAGCTTCTCATCTCGCCAGTACTCCAGATCTCTCTGTTCAAGAGCTGCCCGGATCTACGGCTGATATCCTCTGTTACCATTTTGAGAAGAAGCAGTTAAGTACCTTTGTGTATTTTCTGTTTATCAGGCTTGCGGCGCATCCTTATTTGCTCAATAAAAAGTCTGTACCTGCCATCATCTCTGGCCCCCTCTGTCTCATTACAGAATAATCCGACCAGAAGGAATGGATCAGGCTGGGGGTCACTCTTTCTAGACCGCTGTAGAGATGAAGGGAGCGTTGCTGGGAAGGCACGATGAGGAACTCACCGCGGCTCGCCGTATGGTGGAGTCGTTATCCATTCAGGTGACCAATTTTTCGCAGCAACTCCACTTACTTCGGAGGGACGCTTCCCAGTCCGTTCCCTAGGATTCGCCCGAGCCGGATAGTCCATGTCATCTCACTTCTCAAGGGAAGAGCCCACGAGTGGGGAACGGCTGTATGGAATGCAGGGGCCAAATGTCTGACCAGTTACATCCAGTTTACAGAGGAGATGTTATGTGTTTTTGACCACTCCGTACATGGCCCAGAAGCTTCTTGCGTTTTTTCCTCCTTACGGCAGGGACTACGCACTGTCACCGACTTTTCTGTGGAGTTCCACACCCTCGCCACTTCATGTGGCTGGAACGAGCCAGCCCTCGTGTTGCTGGGGCATGGTGGCCTCGCCGTGCTCTGATCACACCTACTCCGTCATCCACTGGCAGCTCTCCATCAACAGCCTCTATCGCACATGAACCGATGCAGCTGGGAGGGATCCAAATCTCAGCTGTTGAACGCCAGCGTCGGATTGTCAACTGCCTCTGCCTCTACTGCGGCTCGGAGAGACACTTCATCACCGCGTGCCCGGTAAAAGCCAGAGCTCACCAGTCTCCCTCTTATGACTGGTGAGCTCTGGCTTTTACCGGGCACGCGGTGATGAAGTGTCTCTCCGAGCCGCAGTAGAGGCAGAGGCAGTTGACAATCCGACGCTGGCGTTCAACACCTCTTCTCTGGACCTTCAACCGTAGACCACCTTCCCTGTTCTTCTCTGCTGGCCCAGGTTAACTGTTACACAGCACCGGTGAGTCTCACTGTGGATGGTAACCACATTTCTTTTTTAGTTTTTAATTCCCCTGATACCCCTGTAGTTTTGGGCAACCCATGGTTGATTGAACATAATTCTCATATTAATTGGGCTAAGAATTCCATACTCTCCTGGGGTGTCATGTCAAATGTCTTGTGTGTGCTGCCTCTCCAGTGTCTACTGTTTATGTTTTTCAGGAGGAGCCAGGGGATTTGTCTGGGGTTCCTGAGGATTACTTTGATCTGCGGGCAGTTTTCAGTCGTTCCCAGGCCTTCCTCCGAATTGGCCATACGAATGCAGCATAGAGATTCTTCCGGGTACCACTCCTCCTCATGGGAGGCTCTATTCTCTCTTGATCCCCGAGCGTAAGGCTCTTGAGAAATATCTCTCAGAATCATTAGACGTGGGCACTATCGTTCCCTCTACCTCTCCTGTGGGGGCTGGGTTCTTTCTTGTGAAGAAGGATGGCACGTTGCACTCCTGCATAGATTACAGAGGCTTGAATGACATAATGGTTAAAAAACGGTACCCATTACCCCTTATGTCATCAACTTTTGAGAATACTTCACAAAACTGCACCTTCGCAATGCATATCATCTTGTGAGACTCAAGGAGGGTGATGAGTGTAAGACATCATTTAATACACCCCTGGACACTTTGAATATAGTGTTCTTCCGTTCGGTCTAGTTAAAACCCCCTCCATATTTCAGGCTCTTGTTAATGATGTCCTTAGAGACATGTAAAACATGTTCGTGTTCGTTTACCTTGATGATATTTTGATTTTCTCTCAGAGTCTCCAAGTTCATATGCAACATGTTAGACAGGTCCTTCAACGACCCTTGGAGAACCATCTTTTTGTCAAGGCAGAGAAATGCATCTTTTACGCTCAACCTGTCACGTTTCTCGGTTCTGTTATCTCTTCCCAGGGTATTAGAGTATTTTTATCAACGTTTTATTTGGAATTTCAGTCAGGTAGCAGCCCCCCTCACTGCACTTACTACTTTCAAGTCGTAAACTCTGGTCCGCCAAAGAGACCGCCCAGACTGTCGTAGAACACATTTTTAGGATTCAGCCAGTCTCCTCCAGGTTTCACCCACAGATGAACGGTCAGACCAAATGCACTAATCAAACTATCGGTCGGCTGTTGGGAAGAACAGCTTCCATGGTCAGAATATGTCCACAATTCTGCCCCCACGTCTGCCACCGGTCTGTCGCCATGTGAAGGCTGCTTAGGTTACCAGCCCCCTCTCTTTCCTTCTGACACTGAATCCATGGTGCCTTCCGTACGAATGTTCATCCAGCGTTGCAGATGAACTTGGAGAATGGTCCAATCCACCCTTTGTAGATTGCGCTCCGTCATGTGCCGGTCCGCTAATAAGTGCCATGTCAGAAGCCCCCGTTATATCCATGGACAGAGGGTTTGGCTCTCTAACACTAACCTTCCCCTGCAGTACCCCTCGCGTAAGCTGGCTCCCAAATTCATTGGACCTTTCCGAATCATTAAAGTTCTTAGCTCGGTCTCAGTTAGACTCAGTTTGCCTGCAAATCTCTGACGTGTTCATCCTGTGTTTCATGTTTCGTTTGAAGCCTGTTATTCGCGCTCCCCCTTGTCGTGTCACGTCGAGGGCTCTCCCGTCTCTCATATATATATTTATATATGAAAAAGCAAATAGCTCCCCATCTGAGATGGAGATTGCCAGTGGGAACATAGTTTTATGCAAATGAGCGTCAAGAACTTGTATAAAAAAAAAACAGATCCCAGTTTATTTCCCCCAGTTTATTTTTTATTATTACTTAAATGCAAATTAAAACATATCGAGATATATATTGAATATCATAAAAAAATACCCTACATTTTACTATCATTATACCCTTTAAAAGTTTGTATTTCTAGAAGTAAAGGTTTTCCATTGAACAAAATTTTAAAACAATGTTAAACTAAATAATTGTTTTGTTTAGGCAACTTCTGTATTATATTTTTTAATGTAATGTGTGACATGTCATTTGTTTCTGCAGAGCTGGACATGTTATTAAGGATCAAATGACTGAGTTCATCTTTGAGAATAAAAACCAACCTGTTTGTTCCTCAGTTTCTTCTTGTTTCAGACTGAATACTTCTTTAAACTTCAATCTCCTCCTTAATGAACGGCATCTTTGGCATGATTATTATAAAATAAACTAGCACAATAAATAAACTATCACAAATAATGTAAGGTAAACTGATTCACGATCAACGAAGC
The DNA here is from genome assembly GCF_003368295.1 of Carassius auratus. Lineage (NCBI taxonomy): Eukaryota > Metazoa > Chordata > Actinopteri > Cypriniformes > Cyprinidae > Carassius > Carassius auratus. The sequence goes on along the minus strand of NC_039270.1, from coordinate 11,020,080 downwards.
AAAGTGAACACTTTTCTGTTACAGATGTGTGGATGCGCTTTGATCACAAATTAATGCTCATTAATGTTAGATGAAGCCCTGCAGTATTACATTTAAACAATAATTAAAGGTGTTTTCCATTGAACACAATTTTAAAACAATGTTAAACTAAATAATTGTTTTGTAATTAATAAATAATTGTTTTTTACATTGCTTATAGAAAACTATGAAATTGCTACAACGGGTTGAATCGTTTGAATCACTTTACTTTAAATGGCTAAAAACACAAACCTTTCTTCAGCCGAATCACGCAGTTTTATGCCGTCATGCCATTATAACAAAATAAAAATATATAGTGCATAAAAATGTACAAAAAAGTTTTATGTGGTAAACTTTATATTTGGATGTTTTGTCCAGTGATGTTCTGATAATAACTACCAATGAACGATATAAGCCTGTGTGAGATTCTGTCTAAAAAGGCAAAAGTACAGAAACCATTTATAAGAAATTAGAAAATTATTAGTTTATCACTTAATATAAAATGTTTGTCAACCAATTAAAAACTTTTATTAGGGCAACAGACAAAAACAAACATGGAGCAATCATTAAGTAGCACATATTTCAATGTTATTATTAACGGCATGCAGAATATGAATCTTATACATTTCAACTTGACAAAGTGTTGATAAAGTGTTGGTTTTGTGAACCTTAGTCAAACTGAGGAACACTGCACTTCTTCCCAAAATATGGCCGGTTTCACACCACAAGCGCAAGCGGCATTAGAGCACCGGACGTCATGTGACACATTCTGTTTACACCACATGCTGGGAGCGAATATGAAATGATACAAGCGATGAATGAGTTTCAAGGCTACAGAGTTCACTGTGCACTTTAATTCAAAAGGCATAGACTTGTACATAGCAGAACTTCATAGATTAAATATAAAAGAACCCTATAAGATTGCTTTTTACCATACATATCAATAAAGGAACAGACAGCTTTTCTGAACTGCAGTACCCTGATATATACAACTAATATTACCTCACAACTTTCCCTCATCCAGAGACTCTTTAAAGGCCCACAATCGCCTGGAGCGGTACAAATGGAAGCAAATGTGTTGTTAGCTAACATAATCGACCCTAGCTGTCCTTGTAGGTAGCCAGCACAGCTATATCACTGTGAGTACAGCAGACATCATAAATGTCATGAAATCTTAACCAGTTTAATCCCAAATTTTGTGTTGAAAATGTTAAAATTTTTTATTGTTGTGAACCATTTTAGTTCCTAAGGGACCCTAAGGATTAGAGCCCTGCATTTCAACCCGTGCCTGACGGGGCCCCGACTTATTTATTCCCCTAGGGCCGGGCTTCGGGCCAATTTTCACGTTATAGCTCACATGCGGGCCAGGCCTCGGGCCTTTTTTGGGTTATTCTTCTATTTAGATTTTTAGACATTACATAAAAAAAATTAGAAGTTGATGTCGGCGATAGAAAAACAAACATAGAAAGACATTTCACAACCTCATAACTTTCATAATCTGATAATTCAACCCGTTATAATTAAACTGACATACTGACATGACAGTCTCACGCGCGCTTTTCCGTTGGTGCGACCCACGATTACACTTCACTTATATCCACTTATTGTAGAAGTAGCTATAGGCCTCTAAAGTAATGTAAATTAATGTAAACAGCATGAGACCCTGCTACCACGACTGTCAAGACTGGCTCGCTCTGTGTTTAATGTCCCGCCAGCAGCATCAGCGAACGTGTCTTCAGCACAGCGGGAAGAGTGATAGAAGAGAGGAGGACGGGGTTAAAACCTTCCTCTCTGGAGGCTATTCTTTTTCTCCACGATGCTCTGTAAGAGACTGTTCTAACTTTTCATTTGGCTGGACTTTATTTTTGTGTAACTGTTGGAAACTAATGGAAAAAAGATTTCTGTGGTGCATTTTTGAGGTAAGATAACCTGCAAGTTTGTTTTTAATTAATATTTTTGTTTAGATTGTAGGCTATTTCTCATTTCGTTTGCGAGTGCTTTTGCGAGCCTGCTTCAGTATTTCATTTTTTTTTTTTTTTTTTTACTCACTGTGGTTTAATAAATAAACATTTATTATACTAACTGTGTGATATGCTTGAAGTGTTTTATATATGGATTTTATTGTAGCCAAGTAAAGTATTAGCGTTCATTTGAGAGGCTTAATTGATTAAATATGTTTTAGGCTACTCGCTGTCGGCTCGGCTGTTTAACGTTAATCGTCATTTAAAAAAATAAAATGCTACATTTTTCTAAATTAACTTGATAAAGAAACTAAAAGAAACATAACACAAAACTGCCACCTTTTTTAAGCAAATAGGGCAGGCTTCCGCTGTGTAATAAAATAAATAAATAAATAAATAAAAACACGGGCTCGTGTCGGACTCGGGCTGATAATTCTGATGAGCTGTCGGACACGGGTCGGGCTAGGGCCTGAGCGTCTGGGGCCAGGGCCGGGCTCGGCCCTAGATTTGAGGCCCGTGCAGGGCTCTACTAAGGATTACAAAAAATTTTGGCTATATATGTGTGTGTGTGTGTGTGTGTAGGAAAATGCATATTTTCAATTAAACATAATTTAATATGGGCTACTTCTGGTGCTTGACACTTGTTTTTATTGGTCATTTTGTTTGTTTAACGAAGAAAATACGCTACAAGTTATGCATTTTACAAGTTTTACTTTCTTTTATGTAAAGCACTTTTAATTACCATTGTGTACGAAATGTGCTATATAAATAAACTTGCCTTGCCTGGCCTACAATGCTCTTTTACAAAGTCTTGACATTTTGTTTTAGGGGTGTACTAGAACAGGCTCTCTTATTCGAGGATTGTATTGAAAAACGTTATCTTTCACATATTTTACATTATCATAACACTTGTCTCCCCAGTCTGGCATGAATGTCGCGAATAGTTGCTGTATCAAAAGAAGGACCGCCTTCTGAAATGTAAAATGTGCTGCGATGTGTTAGCTGGGCCAGTTTCAACTGGGATTGGTTAGCTGGGCCGGTGTGTGCTATGATTGGTTTGCTGGGCCGGTGTGTGCTGTGATTGGTTAGCTGGGCCGGTGTGTGCTGTGATTGGTTAGCTGGGCCGGTGTGTGCTGTGATTGGTTAGCTGGGCCGGTGTGTGCTGTGATTGGTTAGCTGGGCCGGTGTGTGCTGTGATTGGTTAGCTGGGCCGGTATGTGCTGTGATTGGTTAGCTGGGCCGGTGTGTGCTGTGATTGGTTAGCTGGGCCAGTGTGTGCTGTGATTGGTTTGATGGGCCGGTGTGTGCTGTGATTGGTTAGCTGGGCCAGTGTGTGCTGTGATTGGTTAGCTGGGCCGGTGTGTGCTGTGATTGGTTTGATGGGCAGGTGTGTGCTGTGATTGGTTAGCTGGGCCGGTGTGTGCTGTGATTGGTTAGCTGGGCCGGTGTGTGCTGTGATTGGTTAGCTGGGCCGGTGTGTGCTGTGATTGGTTAGCTGGGCCGGTGTGTGCTGTGATTGGTTAGCTGGGCCGGTATGTGCTGTGATTGGTTAGCTGGGCCGGTGTGTGCTGTGATTGGTTAGCTGGGCCAGTGTGTGCTGTGATTGGTTTGATGGGCCGGTGTGTGCTGTGATTGGTTAGCTGGGCCAGTGTGTGCTGTGATTGGTTAGCTGGGCCGGTGTGTGCTGTGATTGGTTTGATGGGCAGGTGTGTGCTGTGATTGGTTTGATGGGCCAGTGTGTGTTGGGATTGGTTAGCTGGGCCAGTGTGTGCTGTGATTGGTTAGCTGGGCCGGTGTGTGCTGTGATTGGTTAGCTGGGACAGTTTATTATTTTGTGTAATGCTATATGTTTATGTGGTTTAAGTTTCAAAAAACACATTCTCCACCCTTGCAGGAGTTTTAAAAAATCAGTTTCAGTAACCTGACACTTGTGTTTACGCGTGGACGGAATGGCCAAACCACGTAGAAAAAGCTGTGATTTAAAAAATAATCATGTTCATGTGGACAGGGCCTAAAACAGTTTCGCTTTCACAATGAAACACACAGCAAGTCCACGACATGCCAGCGGCGGCAACAGAGAGAATAAAAGTTACGCCTTCTTTCTTTACATGAACATTTAGGCAGCTATTGCAATTCTTAAGATAATTGCAAAATACGTAACGCCGTTAAATGGATTCTTTTGCGACTCTTTTTCACATAAATTAAAAAAATTCATTTTCAATAAAGTTGTTGAAAAGTCCATCACTGGCACTAAATGAGACTTGTGTTAAATCCAGTGTTGCTACTGCTATCTATTGGCACCTGTGCATTACGATGAACTTGAATGCACATTATATGAAAGGCACTTAGGAGGTTATCCATATAAATTTCCCCCCGGCCTTTATTTGTCCATGTTGACCACGCCCCCGGCCACTATCAGAGGCCCGGCGTTTATTTGACTACTGGTTTTTATTTGAGGAATTACAGTATACAGCCATTACAATGAAACAAAATATTATATCAATTGCTTCTTTTTATTTTAACTTTAACATATAGATAAAATGAATACAGACCAAAGATTACCTGTTAGATTTACCCAAAATGAATTATATTTTATGTTTACCACTAAAGTGACATCAGATCCAGCAGCACACATCAGAAGCACTAGCCGAGGTGAGGCTGCTCTCAGCGGATAGATGATCACTGAGCTTTCGCTGATCGTGTGGAGCTCACCGTCTAAACCACAGATTTGAGTTTTAAACAACTACTGAAATACTTTTAAAACTACATTTAATGACACAATAATAGTAATATTTTGAAAATTATCCAAATAAATGCTGCGTGAACCGCCAGCAGGGACTTTGAGGGGCATTTGTTTTTTACCCTGAATTTTATTTAGATCCTGGTTCCTGCGGTGCAAACACACCGAGTCCCAGCCCACAGTCCCTAGTTCCTGGGGAAAGTTCCAGAGGTGGAAACGCTGTTCTAGACATGTGGGGGCGTATTAGAAAGAAACGTTTTAGGTGGGAGTGGCTCTCGTAACTTTTATAAATAATATCTCTTTGGCTTTGAGACTTCAGTCTTTGAAGCTTTACAGATCTTCTTTATGCACCAAGAGCTTGTAACACTCCAAAGAGAACGGAAAATTTTTAAATCACATCATATGACCCCTGTAAATAAAAAAATCTCCATTTGAATTGGACTTTGAGCTTTGTAACTTTGTAGGTCTTTTTTTATGCTCAAACAGCAACATTACATACTAACTAAAAAAATGACAAAGCACAATAGGACCCCTTTAAATGTAAAATGTTTTTTTTCTCTGTTTTGCAATAGTGAAAGACGGCTTCCCTTATTGATCACGTCTCAGGTAGATTGCATATTTTCTTGCACAGCTGGATGTTGGACTGCTTAAAAATAATCATGTTGTTTGTATTTGCCAAACCTGAATCACTGAAGTAAAAACTGTACTTTAGCTGTATTGTGAGCGAGCGATACTTCGTGAAGGGGCAAGAAATGGGCCAAGAGAGGTCACTTATGGGACCCATGAAACAAAACCAATAACCAGGACTGTCTTAGCCAGGACGGTTGGCAACCCTAGCCTTATCCCATCTGTTCTGGCATCCTGGCACACAGCAGCGGTCTACCATGTTGAAAAAGTAAGATTTCTAAGGTCTAAACAGTCTGGTTTTAAATTATTGTTCAACTACTGTCGAAACCAATGCTACAGTCACTCTAGTGCTCTCCTGATTGAGAGCAGAAGCTAAACGCTTAAGTGCCTGTGCTGAATATGATTACACATCGCTCCAGTAGTTATTAAGCCAATTTGACATTACACAGTTTACACAAAACTTGACAGTTTTCTTCTCATTCTTAACAATCCTTGCTCATCTTCCATTTGATCATTTTTGAGCTTGCTGCTACAGACACAAAGAAAATGCATGCAAGATCTGAAGTAAAAACTGAGTTTCCGCCAAGATACACCTTTGAAACAGTGTTCTTTTTCCAAACGTTTTATTTTAACTTATTTAATGTAACACAAATATTATGTTAATCAGTTTTATGAAAAAAAATTGGATTTCTCTATCTTGTTAAATTGACTAATTGTTTCCAGTGTCGACTAGCTGGAGCTGTACCGTTTAGTCAACTAGACCCACACATCCCTAGTGAATACCTTCACGAGTCTGCAGCTGCAGCAATGCTGATATGAAGCTCAAGCTTGAGGTGTGAAACAGGCCCGAGTCTTTAAATGACGTTTCAAGCTTGAGTGATACATGAAAGTCTTTTCACACTGAAGACACTTGTAAGGCCTCTCTCCAGTGTGAACTCTCATGTGAATCTTAAGGTTTCCTTTGTACAGGAAACTCTTTCCACACTGAGGGCAGATGAATGGCTTCTCTCCACTGTGAACTCTCTTGTGATTCTCAAGGTTTGGTTTGTTTGCGCAAGTCTTTCCACAGTGATCGCACATGAAAGGCTTCTCTCCAGCGTGAGTTTTTACATGATTCTTCAGGCATTTGCTGTCTTTAAAACTCCTTCTACATTGATGACATATAAAAGTCCCCTCTCTTGTGTAAATCTTAATGTGATTGTTAAGGTTTTCTGTAAATCTCATAGTATGAGTTTGCATGTGGACATTAAGGTTTTTTTTTTGTTTAAAACTCTTTCCACACTGATCGCATGTGAATGGCTTTTCTCCAGTGTGAACTCTCATGTGGGTCTTAAGATTTCCTTTTTGTGAGAAACTCTTCCCACACTGTTTGCAGGTGTGTGGGCATCGTCTAGTGTGAAGACTCATGTGGATATTAAGGTGTTTTTTCTGTGTAAAACACTTTCCACACTGAGAGCAGGTGAAAGGTCTCTCTCCAGTGTGAAGACTCACATGGGTGTTGAGATGTGTTTTGTCAGAGAATCTCTTTCCACACTGTTGGCAGGCGAAAGGCTTCACTCCAGTGTGAATGTTCATGTGCCTGTCAAGGGTTTGTTTGAGACTGAAACTTCTTCCACACTGTTTGCAAGTGAAAGGCTTTACTCCGGTGTGAATTTTGAGGTGCCTCTTAAGGGCTTGTTTGTGATTGAAACTTCTTCCACACTGTTGGCAAGTGAAAGGGCTCTTTCCAGTTTGCTCTTTCATTTGGCCTTTGTTTTGTGAGGATGTTTTTTCAATGTTTGAGTCACTAAAATATTTTTCTCCAGTCATGAACTGATGAGGTTTCTCACATTGATATTCTTCTTCCATATCATTGAGCTCTTGAATCTCCTCTTTCAATGGCATCAGGTCTAAAGCAGAAAGAAACAAACATAATTCAACCCTGGTTTAATGGCACATAGCAACAAACAAAAAAAAAACATTTATGCATGTAAAGCATCAAACAACCACGTCTGCCAGATCCTATACCCACAAAGTTACTGTGACCTGTAGTTTCAGAACCTTTATGTCAATATTGTGAGCTCTTTGGTTTCTTTAGGACATATCCCAAATTCTTTCAAGCTGCCAGTTTTCAAGACCCTCAGAAAGCAAAACAAAACATAACAATAAAAGAACTGCTTTGGAACTGGAACTACAAGATTTAACAAGCACAGAGTAAATGAAGTTGAGAAGATGATTAAGGGTGCTCTCACACTAGCACTAGCACTTTTGGTGCACACCCGTGCACGATTGACGTCAGAGTTTGGTTCGTTACAATGATGTGAACGCTGTCACCCGGGAACTGTACCGGAGTCCGCTTAGAAAGGGTGATTTGGGGTACGGTTCGTGTGAACTCCGGTACGGTTTCACTGCTGATGTGAACGCAATTGTACCAAAAACGCGGAAGTGAACCGCTATTAATGACATGTAATTTGATAAAAATGTGTGTGTTTCACTCACTTTCCTGAAAAGCGTGACTGACGCACTACAACAGAGAGCTGTACATCTCATTTCTGTTTACTTTCAGCATTCTTTCAAGCATTTGTAGTACATTTGTAAGACAGACGTAAGTGCCGTTTTGTACCAAAGCTTTGTAAACGATTAAAAAAAGTAAATATATGAAAGTAATGTTATGCAGTTGCTGTCTTCTCCTGCGCCGTCATTACTAGGCATAGGGGTAAATAGCTGGTGTCTTGATGACGCAAGCTAACCGTGGTTGGGACCCAAATAAAACGTGATCAGCTGGTCTCCAGATAACCTTTCTATTACGCACAACATGTATTGTCTTTGTTAAGATGTATCCAATAGCCTATCTGGGAAATATACTTGAATTCATAAAGCATTTCAAATGATGGATGAATTATGGAATTAATTATTATATTTGTAGATATATAAAATATTTGTCATCAAGATGACAAAACAAAATAGTTTGCTTAGCAAATGGTGATCATTGTGAATGACATGTTTGTAAATGACTGAGAATGAGTATTGTGACAATGAACATTTAAACAAGCATTTGTTCTGTAACAGTCAACTTCCAGCAGACAGACATGGAGGAAAAAGTTATAAATCTACTTTCATTGGAGTATGCTGTGGAGTTCAGCCAGTTTGACAACACCACGCTGAACGCCCTGTTCTGGATCGGGGCTAGTTACCATTGCCCTGTTGACTACACCCAATCCAGAACACAGCCAGACCCAAAGCACAGAGCCCACCATCACCCTGCTGTGCAGAGCCAAAGCTAAACCATCGTTGACGGAGCGCCAAAGTCCACTGCAACCGATAAGACAATGCCAAATAGTACTAGGTTGCAAGTGACATCAGACCAAGTGCAAGAGTCAGCTACAGCGATCGCCACAAGGGAGAGGGCTGTGGACAGCAAAAGTGCCTCCGGCTCCACTACAGATTTCCAGATCCCCGCCTCGGTTGCTGGAACCATCTGCTCTGCCTTGTCCCTCCGGTTCCTCCCAGCCGCACTGGCTCATTGGCTCTTCGTCTCTGCCTAGGGCTCCACATCCAACTGCACTGCCACCATCTGTCGGCCCCTGGAGTTGTTGGCCCTTCCTCCACTATGGCTCCTCCCTCCGTCGGCTCCACCATAAGCCACCATCAGGGCTGTGGCCTGGGTCAAGCCTGGCTCCTTCAGCTTTATCTTGACTTCTCCCTCCATCAGCTCCACCCTTGACTTGTTTTGTCATCCTCCTCCCGAGTGTCTCGGACAGTTTGCTAAACAAATGGTGATCATTGTGAATGACATGTTTGTAAATGACTGAGAATGACACTTGTGACAAATGAGCATTTAAACTAGCATTTGATCTGTAACAGTAACAGTCAACTTACAGCAGACAGACATGGAGGAAAAAGTTATAAATCTACTTTCATTGGAGTATGCTGTGGAGTTGCCAGTTTGGGGCTAGTTGACATTGCCCTGTTGACCTCCCAGACACCACTGGACTGTGTTGGAGGGAGGCAATCATCCTGTGTCTAGAGAGCATCTACACCCAATCCAGAACACAGCCAGACCCAAAGCATAGAGCCCACCATCACCCTGCTGTGCAGAGCCAAAGCTCGAGCCCATCGTTGACAGAGAGCCAAAGCCCACTGCAACCAATAAGCCAATGCCAAATAGTGCTACATAGCTGAAGATCGCTGTGGAGCCGGAGCTTCTAGTGACATCAGACCAAGTGCAAGAGTCAGCTACAGCGATCGCCACAAGGGAGAGGGCTGTGGACAGCAAAAGTGCCTCCGGCTCCACTACAGATTTCCGGATCCCCGCCTCGGTTGCTGGAACCATCTGCTCTTCCTTGGCCCTCCGGTTCCTCCCAGCCGTCCTGGCTAATTGGCTCTCCGTCTCTGCCTAGGGCTCCACATCCACCTGCACTGCCACCGTTTGCCGGCCCCTGGAGTTGTTGGCCCTTCCTCCGTCGGCTCCACCATAGGCCACCATCAGGGCTGTGGCCTGGGTCAAGCATGACTCCTCTAGCTTTCTCCTGACTTCTCCCTCCATGAGCTCCACCCTGGACTTGTGTTGTCATCCTCCTCCCGGGTGTCTTTTTCCCCCAGAGCCTCCACCTGTCTGGTCTGCCTGTCTTCCTGCCAGCCCTTCGCCAATCCCATCACCAACTCAGGTGCTGTCCATTTCTTCTGATCGTCTTTGAGATGGTTCTACATCTTCATTTGAGTCCAGCTGTGTTTGATTAAACTGATTGGACTTGATTAGGAAAGCCACACACCTGTCTATATAAGAACTTATAGCTCACAGTGAATGTCAGAGCAAATGAGAATCATGAGGTCAAAAGGAACTGCCTAAAGAGCTCAGAGACAATTGTGGCAAGGCACAGATCTGGCCACGGTTACAAAAAAAAATCCTGCTGCACTTAAGGTTCCTAATGGCACAATGGCCTCCATAATCCTTAAATGGAAGACATTTGGGACAATCAAGTCTTATTATTAGAGCTGGCAGTCTGGCCAAACTGAGCTATCGGGGGAGAAGAGCCTTGGTGGGAGAGGTAAAGAAGAACCCACAGATCACTGTGGCTGAGCTCCAGAGATGCAGTCGGGAGGTGAGAGAAAGTTGTAGAAAGTCAACCATCACTGCAGCCCTCCACCAGTCGGGGCATTATGGCAGAGTGGCCCGACGGAAGCCTCTCCTGCAAGACATATGAAAGCCCCCATGGAAAAAAAGCGGTATGTGTGTAGAAAACCAGGCACTGCTCATCACCTGTCCAATACAGTCCCAAGAGTGAAGCATGGTGTTGGCAGCATCATGCCGTGGGGGTGTTTTTCAGCTGCAGGGACAGGACGACTGGTTGCAATCAAGGGAAAGATGAATGCGGCCAAGTACAGGGATATCCAGACCAAAAACCTTCTCCAGAGTGCTCAAGACCTCAAACTGGGCAGAAGGTTCACCTTCCAACAAAACAATGACCTTATAGGATTAGTTCAACCAATAATCAAAATTATGTAATTAATAACTCACAAGTGGAGCACGTTTCACGCCAGAGTTAGGACCCCGCCCTGCCACTGGTGCTATGGGCGGGTGTGCCTAGGAGGTACGGTCAGTGGAAGGTACGGTTTTAACCAGGGCGACACACCGTGTCTGGCACATGCGTGCATGAGACGGGGCCCTCCCAGGAAGGAGTCGAAGGTGACCAGGGATGAGGCGCTTTTCCCGGCCTACCCCGGAGCCTTGGGGAGGGTGGATGTCTGGCCAAAGCCCGCATTTCAGACGTAGTCGTTTTTTTCCCCCTGAATTCCTCCAGGCTGAAGTGATACCCTCCTGTCCTTCCCTCAGAAGAGCAAGCTGTCCAGCAGTTAACCCTGCCTCCTCAGCACTGTCTGAAAGAGTCTTCTCCACAGTCAGTTATCAGAGATCGCAGATTCTCCTGAGAAAGTCAACACGCTCATTTTCCTAAACAAAAGCTTTGGTTTAAGGGGTGGGCCAAATAATACAGGAGAGATAACATCATTATTTAACCTGTTAACCTGAACCTCAAAACCTGCATCCTCAACACCCCTGAACTCGCACGCATTTATTTTACGAATAGATTAACCCTAAATCAGGCAATGTGACCCACGAGTCACACTTTTTATTGTATTTTTTGGGGTTAAGAACAATTTTTTTATTAAATCCTTTTATCATGTATCAATGCCTGGCCTGTCTCAAGTATGTTGGTCACATGATTTGCTTCAAGTTTTCAGTGATCTACTAGTCAGCCTGATCTAAATCCAACATGGCTGTCAGTGGTGGAGAACATTCATATTTTGAAGTAGATAATTATATATTAAACTTACTTTTCTTTTGGGAAAAAAAAAAAAATTACATCACTGCTTTAATTTTGAACATTGTCTTAGGGTGCTGAAGAAAAAGATAGAGTCATATCTTGTTTATCTTGTTATTTAGCACGTTTTGAAACGTATGCAACTCCTGAGTCACGTTGCCTGTTTAGGTTATAAAAAAGATAATAGAGTATATTGAGAATACACGTAACATTACACTAAATTTAAATTGTTGTAATTTAAGCATGTTTTGGAATATAGACATAAGTTTGGTCTTGTTTTTTTTTTTTTTAAAAGAAAAAATAACTTCAAAAAATTATTCCATTTACTATAACTCAAATGTACTTGAAATATTTTATATAAAATATATACATTTCAGTCTCAATATCAAAAAAACAGTCGGCAGTTGGGACCTTGAGACTCTTTCCGATGATATGTGTTTTGTTAAGATTAGAAAAGTTTTTTTTCTATAAAGTAGTTCAAATAAATTGTGTAATACAAAACCTGACACCACCCACTAGGTGAGGAGCTTGCTAAAATAAATTGACTATACCCTTAATAAGACAAACGTTTTCAATTGATTTTATTGTGTAATCTTTGAACTGGTGTGTTCAGTTTTCTGTGCTCATAACTTAACACTTCGCATGTTTAAAGGGGGGGTGAAATGCTATTTCATGCATACTGAGTTATTTACACTATTAAAGAGTTGGATTCCCATGCTAAACATGGACAAAGTTTCAAAAATGAAGTTGTACGTTTGAAGGAGTATTTTTGTTCCAAAAATACCTCTTCCGGTTTCGGAAAGTTTTTTTCGAGTATGGCTCTGTGTGACGTGACGTTAGATGGAGCAGAATTTCCTTATATGGGTCCTGAGGGCACTTCTCCCGGAAGAGCGTGTGCTCCCGTAGAGCAGAGCAGAGACATTCACTGATCAGAGCGAGAGGTCGCGAAAAGTCACAAAAGAAGTGTGTTTTTGGTTGCCAGGGCAAGACAACCCTGCACAGATTACCAAAAAAAAAAAAAAAAACAGCATTAAGGGACCAGTTGATGGAGTTTATTTTTACAGAGCATCAACGGAGAGTGTTTGTGTTTGTTCCCTGCATTTCGAAGATGCTTGTTTTACAAACAAGGCCCAGTTTGACGATGGATTTGCACATCGTTTATTTCTTAAGGATAATGCAGTGCCAACAAAAAAGGGTCACGATCGTGTGTTGGAACCGCAGGCGGTGAGTAAAACTGCTTCAAATATCTCTGTGTTGTTAACTTAGCTATCAGCGCGTAAGCACATCAAGTAAACAACATGCGATGTTGTCATCAAACTGCACTTTCCACATGTACAGCTTAAAAAAAAAAAAAAAAGACGACATAAAGTGGAACTTAGTCATTTTCCAAAACCGCTAAAGCAAATATATACAGTTTCAGGTCATACCACATAAGCCCCTTTCACACTGCACGTCGGACCCGCAATATTCCCATAACATTGCCTGGCCGCCTTCTGTGTGAAAGCAACCACGTCCCGGAATTGATTACCGAATCGAACCCGGGTCGGGGACATAGTAACATTGTGGTAATCGATCCGGAACGAGCGCTGTGTGAACAAAAGCCAGATCTAATTCCGTATCGAAGTGATGACGCGCGACTCTTTTACTGGCTGTTTTGAAGGAAGATCAACATTCGCGACGAAAACATATGTGCAAACTGTAATGAAGCAGAGATCAGTTATTTCCTCACTTTCCATGCTGACGCAGAGATCGTTTGCTTGCTTCAGTTAAAGTATAATGTGCCAAGCGTTGTCGACTCGTACATTACACGTCACGCGCTGATGTCTCGTGTCGTTACGGGATCTTCAAGGGTTGTGTGTGAAAGCACGCACATATACCGGGTCATCACTGGCAGTGTGAAAGTGCCAAATCTAGCGACCAGGAAACAATTACAGGAACGCTTTACCCCTGTATTTGCCGGAATGGCAGTGTGAAAAAAAAAAAAGCTTACTGGCGCTCGTGATTCTTTAGCTCCGCCCACACATCACGCCTCCAGCCGGTCGTGTTTTTCCGGGAAAAATCGGTACAGTCTATCTTTCTCTTATGAATATAATAAAACTAAAGCCTTTTTGGAGTTATGAAGGATGCAGTACTACTATATAGGTACTCAAGATTAACAGGATATTAAATGAAAACGAGCATTTCACCCCCCCTTTAAAGAACAGGAGCAATGTCCAAAATGTTTTGGCTTAGTACTTCTAGAAAGTAGCACTGAATAAAAGTTGATTTGTGAATGAATACAGTGTTTTTGTCTATTTTCTATTAGAATTGAATGTTTTTGTATTGGTTTGCATTGCATGTATGTAATGAATGTATTTACTATAAATCCCCATTAATGACATTATTATTAGATTTCATAAGGTGTATTTTTCACACCACAGATGAGGTTTACAAGATTAGTTCTGTATGTATTTATTGTATTATGTATTCAAGGTAATGGTCGGAGCACATCAAGACCCGGACTAAAGGTGAGATGTGTAAATATTAAAAATAAAGGTGTACATGGTATTTCGGTCGTTAGGATGTTCTAACAATGTTTCATTTCCATTCCACATTTATTTGGTATGCCACTGCAACAAATATGGTTGGGTCCAGTTACACAGTCAGGACATATCTGTGTTAGCTGTCTGGTCCGTTTAATCAAGTGAAATTAACTATCCCTTAAAGTTTAGCTCAAGAGAGCTGAATAATTACAAACAAAATTCTGTATAAGCTTTTCTAATTTAATGTGTACATGTCATTTATTTCTGCAGAGCTGGACTTTTTATTATGGATCAATTGACTGAGTTTATCTTTGAGAATGAAAACCAACCTGTTTGTTCCTCACTTTCTTCTTGTTTCAGACTGAATACTTCTTCAATCTTCACATCTCCAATCTCCTCCTTAATGAACGCCATCTTTGTTTGTTCCTCAGAATCTTCTTGTTTGACTCTGAATGGTTCTTCAGTGACGACTTCAGTCTCCTCCTTAATAAATGCCATCTTTATAATAGTGTGTCACCTGGATCTCAACTTCAGTTTTCTGTGACATTTAAGATGAGAATAAATAACAGGAAAAAAAAAAACATAAAAACTAAACCATCTCAATCAGCTCCCTAGTTCAGTAGACTGCGCACTGATAAGGGAGTCAGTCAAAGTGGGAGTAAATGGCATGATAATTATAAAATAAACTAGCACAATAAATAAACTATCACAGATATTCTAGAAAGTACATTATTATAATTTATATCGCTGGTATTTGTAGATAACGTGTATTATATCATATTTTAGTTAGTGAGCTTGTTTAATACTGGTTTCTAAGAGTTATCTTCTCATGTTTATGTTTTGTTGTGTTTACGTTGAGCGGATCGTCAGCGCGCGCGAGTCAAATGATTCGAATCACTGAATCAGTGCGAGAAGCAATTGATTCAATACTTAGAGATTCAAAAGTTCCGTTTCTCCATCACTTGCTCATCAATTCGTGTTTAAGGCAAACTAATTCACGATTGAGGAAGCAAAGTGGGGCGCACTCTCCTGTTGCAGATGTGTGGATTAGTTTTAATCACTGATCTATACGTTATATCTCTATTACAGATCAATGGATTTTATCCCAGACATTAGCGCTCATTAATGTTAAATAAAGCGCTACAGTATGACATTAAACAATAATTAATTTGACATCGCTTATTAAACACTATGAAATGGCTCCAATGGGTTGAATCGATTTAAAACACTTCACTTTAAATGGCTAAAAACACAAACCTTTCTCCAGTCGAATCACAGCGTGGCGCGGTTTTATGACGTCATACCACCAGAGCAAAATAAAAGTCCTCATCATTGCATAAACGTATAAGAAAAAAGTTGTGGCATAGTATATATATATATATATATATATAAAACCACCAATGAAAGGTATAAGGCTGTGTGAGATTCTGTCTGAAAGGCAAAAAAGAATAACTATAAATATATGAGGTTTTTAACCAAATGTAACCTTTATTAGGGCAACAGACACATACTACTTAATAATTGTTGCATGCTTTAATGTTAGTACCGGTATTTACTGTGTGCAGAATTTGAAAATTAAAGATTGGCTTCTATAAACATTCTGCCAAGATGAAATGTATTCTCATATTTCAATATGCATTTAAAATTTTATATTTAAATGCCCTCCTCTGGTGAATTGTCTACTACACTGCTGAAATACGTTTAGCATATTTTGCAATGATTCAACATTTTTTAATAAACTGATTATTCTGTGCAGCAGCAAAACCATCCCTTTTACTGAAAAATCAAACTCGGGTCGTCCAGGTCACCGAACACAGTGTGAAAGCACCCTAAGATGTCCTCTGTCTATAATTTTACTTCAATACTCGATTTCTGGGATTATAGCGGATTATGTTTCTATGTTTTTTTTTTTTTTAAATAGTTTATATATTTGAACTTGAAAGTGCATGTCTACAGGCAATAAATAACCAATCAATTTAAAAACGTACCTCACGTTAATAGTATTGTCAGCACTTGTCATTATTGGAAGCATCCATGTATGGTTCAAATACAGATCCCTGCCATTTGGAGAAGAGCCACTGCCATTCATGCCAGATTGTATCTGCCCAAGAAGGTTACTTACTTACTGGCACAGATGACTTGTCTTTTGATTAAAGTTAATAATAGAGAGTCTTTGAAACTGGAGGACATGCGTGCAAAGAAAGTCGCTAGGATTTTCTAGGTGTGTCTAATAAGCCAATGAGTTTCATTGGATTGAAGTTATTGCTTCTTTTTACATTATGGATTACTAGGGTATGTAAGCTAGCGGAACGGAAATGCTGTACAATGTTGCTAGTTAGCTAACGCCAACATAATCTCCCTAGTCTCTTTTTATGGATGTATGGATCTCATATACCTGTCAACACTCCCATTTTTCCAGAGTCTCACGTATTTCACACCAATCTCTCGCCCCCCTCCCATTTTGTTATTTCTCCTGGGAAACCCCCGTAATTTGTATGGCCCTACCTCGTTATATGAATAATCACATCAATACATTATTCCAAGGTTGTCCAGTTGCCAGATCTTGTATGAAACGCATCCTACTCACACAATAGATACGTCAAACAATTTTGAACCCATTTGTGACCTCAACCTGGCAACCTAAAGCTCTTTCGCATATATACGCAGGTAGAGGGGGGATTTTAATCAAGCGTCACTAAAAATAGCATTAGAAAACTCAGGTGGTGCTACGGTGAACAAACCTAAATACAGCTGCAAATATAACAGCTAGTCGGAGGTTTTAATTTCTTATCATGAAGCAGCATCGACATTTCCCACACTTTTGTGGGATGACGTAATGCAGCACAATAAATCCGGCACAATCGCGCTGTGGAGGCAGAAAGGGGCACACCTGCGATTTCAAACTTTATCACTAAAGGACGGACGGAGGCAGAAACCATATTACAGAGTGAACTAAAATGGCTATGCTTCCTGCAAAAAAAAAAAAAACATTTCATTTTCAACATTTCATTTTTGCAACGTTTTACATTTTACATTATTTTCAAAATTCACATAAATTTTAATTATGGTGAAAAATGTGATCATTTCATAGTTAAGTGGAAGATTGCTGCCATCTAATGGAAAACTAAATCTTTTGAAAGGGCTCAGTAAAAAAATCTGTGCATGATTGTAGGCCTAATCACTCCTGTTATTTGTATTTAGGCTGTAATGTGGCTTAGGTGTTATTTAGTATAATTTAACCATCCATATAGAAGCCTATAGAACCCCCTTCCTCAAATCTTACCCTGGAGGTCCAGTGCACTGCAGAGTTTAGCTCCAACCTTTATTAAAGTCACCTGTCTGCCATTTTCGAATGATCCCAAAGACATTGATTGACACTGATTAGCATGCTCAGGTGTGTTTGATTAAGGTTAGCGCTAAACTCTGCAGGAAAGTGGATCTCGAGGTCCAGATTGGAGGATCCCTGCTATAGAACATAAATAAATAAATTCATGAACACAATTACTTCTCATCTGTATTTGTTCTCATGTGTAAGTCGCTTTGGTTTAAAGCGTCTGCTAAATGATTAAATGTAAATTACTGTGTGCAATGGGCTGTTGAGGGGCCCCATAAAAAATATTGCCTAGGCTGGCCGTCTATTAATGCTAGTTTTACAATGTGTTAGCCTTTTGACAGAAACTGAAACAAAACACCATCATCTTTTTTTTTTTTTATCTATTATCATCGCCATCTTTGACCACTTCTTTTTCTTCTTATTATTTTGTAGGTGCCATGCTATGATGAGAAAAGTCTTGAGGTTGTGACCAAACTTACAGTACTGACATGCGTAATGAAAGGAAAGCACCATTCATTCATCACCAAACTAAGAGCTTGTCAGCCTTATGTTCAGGATGTGGGTTGCATATGACACCTTTATCAACTTGTCAGTGGCTGTGGCATGAAGGCCATCAAGGCTCCAGTGGAGGATGTTAAATACATGAAGTACTGTACCACATGTTTCACATGCACCACTGTGTTTACTTTTAATGTAAAATTTGTTATAATAGGGGTGAATAAAAAAGAAACATGAATAAAACAAACATCATTCTGAGCTTAAAACAATAAATCTTGGTTTTGTCTCTTTTTCCAAGACTTCTCATGACAGAAGTGCAGGAATCACTTGGTATATTAGAGGGAAAACCCAAGAATCTGATCGTTGCATGTAATCAACAAGCACTGTTGCAGAATAATACCACACTGCTGGAAAACTCATCATGCGGAGATCAGATGTCTTAACCAGGATCTTTTTCAACTCATATGTGACCAGAAACCACATCTGAGCACATTTAACATAGAAATGTTCCAGGATGCAGATTTGCAACAGTGACTGAAGAAACGTACTCCTATTGTGTAGAAATATATATGGTGCTTCAATCATTGTCATTGTTAGATATTTTAATGTTACAATGTTGCATTCACAGATTCCTTATTCTGTTTTTGCCAAGAGGTATTTCAGAAGAAACTGAATTTAAAGACCTCCTGCTGCTGGCCTTAAAATGCTCATTTGGTTTTGGAAAGGCTTACATTTGTTTTACAGTGACATTGTTGATATCAGTTTGAATGTAATCCATGTAAATATTGTTAGAGTATAAAGTTTGGAATATTTTTTGGCTATTAATGAAATTAAATATTACATTTGAAACATCTTAACAAAATGATGTCCCTCCCTCTTCTCCTTCCCTTCCTCCTTACTCTAATGGGACGCCAGACTCCCAAATATTAGACAGGACACAACAAATAACCCCAATCTTGTCAATCATTGCTAGTGCCTCACCTGGTTTTGTTGCCATGTGCTCTATGGGCATAGCCCTGCTTTGCAGAATCTGATATTTTCTTCTGACTAAACCAATGACTCTCTCAACATGAATACGCAAATTCGCCATTTTTCTAGTTTTTGCCACCTCATACAATGACAGCTGTTTTCTTCCATTGGTAAATGCAGGTATCTGTAGTGAAGCAAAGTAAAATCCCACACTTTCACCAATATTGAACCCACGGTCTGCTAGAACACTATCTCCAGGCAACAGGTTTTTTAGGAGGCCACTCTCTATTGTGATCTGTTTATAGCCGACTCTCCCTCCCCAGGCACAAGATATGTAAGTGACATAGCCTTGGGGTGCAACACCAAGCAGAAATATTACAGTATGGTGAAGCTTGTAATTTGACCACGTTTGAGCTTGGGCTAGTAAATTAGAGGGCTTCTCAATAAAAACTTTGAAACAATCAACTATCACAACATCTTTACATCCAAATGCCTGTCTGAATGCCATTGGCATTGTAGCTTGAAGTACATGCCGCTCTGGCCACTCAATTTGAAGCCCTGTGTAAAACTTTGTCTTGTCTTCATTTTTTTCAAAGGACTCCTGGTTGAACTGTGCGTCCAGTGCTTTGGTCCAAAGATCTCCCAGCTCTGTTGTGTTCTGTCCAGGACATCCTCCATCTTCTCAATGTCATCCATCGTTAGTTCAGTCTGGCATCCTGCATCTGCATAGTCTGCAATATAGCAGTCGGGAGCATAATTAGTTACAGGTGAAACTCAAAATTAGAATATTGTGCAAAAGTTAATTTATTTCGGTAATTAAACACAAGAGGCGAAGCCTTTTTCACAATATTCTAAATTTGAATTCAGGGTTTCATAAACTGTAAGCCGTAATCATCTCAATTATAACAGTTATCAGCATGAAAAATCTCACTTTGCATTTTAAGTTGAATTAATGAAATAAATTAACTTTTGCACAGTATCCTAATTTCTCGAGTTTCACCTGAAATTCATGAATATGTATTATGTGCATTTATGTGAAGTTATCTTTTGGACAACCTTTTCACAAACATGCAAGTTCTCTGGTCCAGTTACACAGGGTGATTTTCTGACAATCACATTTGTAACACTTAATAATAATGCTAGTTACACATCTTAGTACAATAATTTACCTTGATCATTTAATGTCCCATTCCCGCTGATGTCCTTTAACTGTGAGTTGTCAGCTGACTGCTTCGGTTCGGAGCGTAAAAGTGACTTTGTGCTTCTTTGTGATGGCACAATCAAGCGACATTCACTTGCAGAACGCAAGCTTCTAGAGGCACATAAGTCTGAAGTAACGAATTTAGGTAAATGGGTGCAGAGCCAGTGGTAGTGTTGTAACTGGATGTCACGAGCGGACAGCATTATCACAAACAGATCACGTTTTTATAAGAGCTTTTTCCCAGCCACAGTGAGACTCTTGGCCAAAACAAAATGAACTACTGTCTATAGCAGTGGTTCCCAACCTTTTTTCAACTCGCGGCCCACACAACCAAACACATATGTTTGCGCGGCCCACTTCAAAAAAATTAACTGACCCCGCTATTGTTGGGTTAATAACTTAGTACTCAGAAGCTAGATTTTAAACTATATTTATTGAATAAACTAGGGCTGTGCAATATGGACAAAAAAAAAAAAAAACTATCGCGATTTTTTTGATCAATTTTGCAATTGTGCTTTTACAGTCATAAATGCATTCAGGATTAATTTGAAACATATTTCCAAAAGAAAACCAATCAGAGCTTTATCAAAAAGTTGTAACATCACTAGAACAGACATAAGTCAAAATTATCACTATAGTGAAGATGTAAAAAAAATGTATAGACTTGTGGCAAAAAAAACAAAAAAAAAACTTTTTTTTCTTTTTTGCCATGCATTCTTCATAGAGCTCATTAATTGTAGCGGTGCCTCAGGTGTTTGCAGTGTGTATACAGTATGTGTATGCGGTCAGCAGTGAGAGCGCATAAATATAACGCGAAAGCACATTAAAATAAAGCACGAGTGCGAATCTATCTGTTCGCAGCAGATTTCCTTTGCTCTGTCACAAAACCGGTCGTGCTTGCTCAGATACACGCTGCTTTGCGAGGAGAGAGTGTGCACACTTAAAACGTGTCTCCTCTCACTTTAACTGCATCCTGTTCACTAACAAATTCACTCTATGCTCATGTGTTAGACATTAATTATTTTCGCACGTTTTTATTTCTAGCCTTTTACCGCAGTGAGAACGCTCTGATCCGTCAACACTGGCTCAGAAAAAAGGCGCATCACAGACAGTGGGTGAACCTGGAGTTAGGCATATGCGCACGCTCAAATCGTGATTTTAGGACGTTTTCTTTTAATCGCACAGCCCTAGAATGGACTGGAAATGAACAGAAAATAATTGGCGGCCCACCTGCAATACCACCCTAGTGGGCCGCGGACCACAGGTTGAAAACCACTGGTCTATAGGGTCTGTGTAATATGCCTGTGTATTTGATTTATTTATTTATAACGTAACTTTTGCATTATAATATTATTGTTATCTCTGGGGCCTGTGTAATATACCGGTGTATTTTATTTAGTTATTTGTAACGTAACTTATTATTGTTATCTCTGGGGCCTGTGTAATATACCGGTGTATTTTATTTAGTTATTTGTAACGTAACTTATTATTGTTATCTCTGGGGCCTGTGCAATATGCAATATACTAGTGCAATTCAGAATGAAAATCTACATTTTTATGGGTTTTGTGCAATTTACAATGTATATGTGTTATAGATACTGTAGATTTATGTTTTCCTTGTGTGTCTTTTTAAACTTGACTTGACTCTTTGAGCAACAACCGCACAAGAGTTCCTATGTGTGCAAGCACAAATGGCAAATAAAGTTCTTGAATCTTGAATCTTGTAAGCAAACATCAATGCCTTGAATTTTATGCGAGCAGCTATTGGAAGCCAGTGCAAACTGATAAACAGAGGTGTGACGTGTATTATTTTCTGCTCATTAAAAATTAATCTTGCTGCCGCGTTCTGAATTAATTGTAAAGGTTTGATAGAATTGGCTGGAAGACCTGCCAAGAGGGCATTGCAATAGTCCAGCCTGGACAGAACAAGAGCTTGAACAAGGTGTTGTGCAGCATGTTCCCAAAGAAAGGGCTTGATCTTCTTGATGTTGAATAAAGCAAATCTGCAGGATCGGACAGTTTTAGCAATGTGGTGTCTTCCTTGAGCTTCATCCTCTGCTCTCGTTGCAGAGATGCCTCTGATTTGGGCTTAGTTTTTTGGTAACCGAGGTTGACTGTCAGAGCCCAGTCTACCGACTCAATGTCAACCAAAGCACTAGGGCAGCCTAAAAAGTCACAATGAAGTCCATATAAGACTACTGGTAACTTAATAATCATTACTAAGTAAATCAGCATTTAATGACAACCTATATATATACAGTACAGACCAAAAGTTTGGACACACCTTCTCATTCAAAGATTTTTCTTTATTTTCATTACTATGAAAATTGTAGATTCACACTGAAGGCATCAAAACTATGAATTAACACATGTGTAATTATATATGGAATTATATACATAACAAAAAAGTGTGAAACAACTGAAAATATGTCATATTGTAGGTTCTTCAAAATAGCCACCTTCTGCTTTGCACACTCTTGGCATTCTCTTGATGAGCTTCAAGAGGTAGTCACCTGAAATGGTCTTCAACAGTCATGAAGGAGTTCCCCGAGAGATGCTTAGCACTTGTTGGCCCTTTTGCCTTCAGTCTGCGGTCCAGCTCACCCCTAAACCATCTGGATTGGGTTCAGGTCCGGTGACTGTGGAGGCCAGGTCATCTGGAGCAGCACCCCATCACTCTCCTTCTTGGTCAAATAGACCTTGATGCCTTCAGTGTGACTACAACTTTCATAGTAATGAAAATAAAGAAAACTCTTTGAATGAGAAGGTGTGTCCAAACTTTTGGTCTGTACTGTATACACACAGCCACAAAAAAAGAAGTTAGCTAGACAAAGTGGTCGCTGCAGACACAGGCATTAGCAGACTCTGCTCCTCCCGACCGCAGACATACGTTTAAAATCCACTTTTTACATTTCTCACCTTTATGAATGACAATATTTGGAACTCTGAAAAAACCCTTTCCTTTTTCGCGGTTAGAAAGATTGGACCAGCCGTAAACTGCACAAAACTTGGGCATTTTTATAGACGGCAGATCCTCACTAATTCACTTCCTGCCCTCCATCTGAATTTCGCGCGTTCGCGAAGCAGCAATGTGACATCACGTGAAACCAACCTACTGAGTGTCTTTATTTTTATTTTAACAGATAAATTAAATACAGACCAAAGATTACCTGTTAGATTTACCCAAAACGAATTATATTTTATGGTTACCCAATAGAGAGACATCAGAGCCAGCAGTATATATCAGTAGGTCTAGCAGAGGTGAGGCTGCTCTCGGCAGATACATGATCACTGAGCTCCCGCTGATCACGTGGAGCTCACCGTCTCTGAGATCAGAGAAACACATTTTTAAATAAGTGCTGTCTTTATAAATAAACCACAGATTTGAGTTTTAAACAACTACATTCTCGCCTAAAATACTATTAAAAATCCATTTCATGACACAATAACAGTCATATTTTGAAAATGATCCAAATAGATCGTTGTTTTTACCAGCACAAAGCCGAGTACCAGCCCAATGTCCCTAGTTCCTGGGTAAAGTTCCAGTGGTGGAAATGCGACTTAAGGCTAGAACTAGGAACTGAGACTAGGAACTAGAAATTAAGATAGGGAAATGTCTCTGTAAAGTGCTATCACTTGAAGAGCAATAAACGCAGACAATACTCTACAGCAGTACCATCAGGAAACAGGGAGAGTTCATTAACATTCTCCTTAGCTAGACAGGTACAGCATTCATCAACGGTTCCTCTGATCGTGACATGACAGGCTGAAAGAGCATTGCTGGGCAATAGTTCCAAACAAATATCACAGTACCGTTTTGCGTCTTTGATAAACACACAGCGTATTGTTTCCTTAATGAATGAATCAGCCTTTTGAACAAATCAGTTGAATAAATGATTCAGATTTTAAAACCTTAAAAGGATAAGTTCACTTCCAGACAACATTATTTTTCTCATATAATGAAGATATTTGAGAAAAAACATCCATAGGAATTTTCTCCATATAGTTCACTTCAATGGTGGCCAACAATTTCAGCTGTGACCTTTCCACCAGGATTATGTAATGTGTGACAGAGCGCCTCGCAGAGCTAGACCAAGCCTAGCATTTGTGGTTAAAAAGTGGAAAAGGTTTTTTTTCCAGAAAGTTACCAACCGTTTCACTAGATAAGACCATTATTCTTTGGCTGAGATTGTGTAGAGCCTTTTGAAGCTGCATTTTTTGTTTTTGCCTTTAAATGGTTGGCCATCATTGAAGTTCACTATATAGAGAAAATTCCTGGAATGGTTTCCTTAAAAAACTTGATTTCTTTGCGACTGAGGAAAGAAAGTAATGAACATCTTGGATGACAATGGGGTGGGTAAATTATCAGGAAATTTCTATTCTGGAAGTAGACTTATCCTTTAACAAAGTCAAATGTTTATTTCCTGGATGAATCAGCTGTTAATGAGCATACATGCACGTTTTATGTAAAAATGACTCAAATTCATAAGCATGTTAAACCCTCAAATCTGATGGTTTACAACATTTTTGTGATTTCAAGCTCTTTTTTTTAATGGGTAAATTACTCAGAATTGGCTCAAAAGTTTCATCAATGAGGCCCAGAGTCTGTAAGGTTTATCTTTCAATTAGAAAACATGCACCTGCCATATGAACATCCAACTAATTATTGCACTCGATAATCCCTTTATCCATTCATTTAGTAGCTTTTAGTTACTCATCTTTTTGTAAAACCACTTTCATTACAATTGTGTCTTCCTTGTGTTGACGTTAAAGTAGGCAGCTCTACAAGTTAATGAAATCTCACCAATCTTTCATATTGTTTAGATGACAAACGTCCTCCAATTTATCCAATTATTTATACAACAATCTTCTATGGTTCATCTGCCATATTCAAGTCAAGACTGACAACATTTACTTAATCATTTAAATTTAATAACGGTGCGGAGTTCATTATAATTTTTTTTATAACAAAAATGCTAAAGCATAGATAAGTGAACGATGTAAATAAAACAAGTGGTTGTGATAGTAAACAATCAGATGTAGCTAACATCCAGCTGAGGTGTGAACAGAGCATGACTTTTACACACACGTATACATTTTCTGTTGCTTTACTATTTTACAAAAAACACAAACAGGGTCCCACATTTATAAGTCCTATCATGTATTTGTTAAGTGCGATGGCAAAATATATATTTATTACACTGATCACAATTGAACTGATTTTCTTCAGAATTAATGCATATGGCTCAGTTTTGTAATTCAACTTTGAAAAACTAATTTATATCTGTCTTTTTAAAGAAACGTGTAGCTTTGCAGCAGCAACGCTGATGTGAAGCTCAAGCTTGAGGTGTGAAACAGGCGGAAGTCTTTAGATGATGTTTCAAGCTTGAGTGATACATGAAAGTCTTTTCACACTGAAGACACTTGTAAGGCCTCTCTCCAGTGTGAGCTCTTATGTGAATCTTAAGGTTTCCTTTGTACGGAAAACTCTTTCCACACTGAGGGCAGATAAATGGCTGCTCTTCAGTGTGAACTATCACATGATTCTCAAGGTTTGCTTTGTTTGTCCAAGTCTTTCCACAGTGATCGCACATGAAAGGCTTCTCTCCAGCGTGAGTTTTTACATGGTTCTTCAGGCTTATCCTGTCTTCGAAGCTCCTTTCACACTGATGACATATTAAAGCCCCCTCTCTTGTGTGAATCGTAGTGTAATGGTTAAGGTTTTTTGTAAATCTCGTATGATATTGCATGTGTATAGTAAGGGTTTTTTTGTGTGTGAAACTCTTTCCACACTGATCGCATGTGAATGGATTTTCTTTACTGTGAGTTCTCATGTGCGTCTTAAGATTTCCTTTTTGTGAGAAACTCTTCCCACACTGGCTGCAGATGTACAGGCATCGTCTAGTGTGAAGACTCACATGGGCATTAAGATTTCTTTTCTGTGTAAAACCCTTTCCACAGTGAGAGCAGGTGAAAGGTCTCTCTCCAGTGTGAAGACTCACGTGGATGTTAAGGTGCGTTCTGTCAGAGAATCTCTTTCCACACTGTTGGCAGGCGAAAGGCTTCATTCCAGTGTGAATTTTAATGTGTCTGTTAAGGCTACTTTTTTGTGTGAAACTTCCTCCACACGTTTGGCAGGTGAAAGGTTTAATTATTCTAGTTTTTTTGTTTTGTGAGGACGTCTTCCCAATCTTTAAATCTCTAATACATTTTTCTCCAGTCATGAACTGATGAGGTTTCTCATATTGATATTTTTCTTCCATATCATTGAGCTCTTGACTTTCCTCTTTCAGTGTCACCAGTCCTAAAGCGGAAAGAAACATGCAAATTAACCCCAGTTTAATAGCACAAAAGCAACAGACATTCAAATATTTACTGGCTCGCTTGTTATCGCCACAGCGCACACCTGGAAATCGTAACTGCAGAGATGGATATATTTGTGATTCACAAATCTAAAAATGTTGAGGAAATTGTAGACAGTTTGCCCGAGTCATCGGAACTGTGTACTTTGACAAGCAATGTGTTGGGCTATGCATGGGAACAAAATAGCTAATGAGCTTATGACTGTCCATTGTTGAATGACGCAGTTAGTCGCGGTGTACATGATATAAAATTATATGAAAGACATTAGGGGTCAACTGATTGATAGTTATGAATGGGAAAAAACCTATGAACTACACAGGGGACTATGGCATCGGCAATACAAACAAAGGAACATAAATAACAGCTGATATATAAACAATCAAATAAACTTTTTATCAACAGCTTTATAAATGTATACCCTTTATGTTTACATAGACCCGCCCCCCAAGCCAATGGTGTAGGAGGTGAGCGTCCATAATAATGCATCAAATTAATCACATTCATCTAGGGATGGGAACAGAAAACCGGTTCTTATTCAGAACCAGTTTTGTTCTTTGAAAAGAACCGGAACCGTGAGCAATTTCTAACGCCGCCTTCACACTGGCAGTTGAAATCAGCTCCGATATGGCTACGAAATGACCGGAACTCATTAATTTCCTATGGAGATTTGCAGGCCGCATTTGAATGGCTACAAACCGGGTCCGAACGAGTGTGGTGCGAAAAAAACGTGTCCGTTGGTCATCCGGATGTGTTCAAAATATTGAGTGCAGGGTTGTTGCAGCCCTATATACCACTTTCACATTCAGATACAGACAATATCTATCGTTCTAATCTCTCCGCCATTTTTGTTCTACTCGCTTTCAAAGCTTTTTAGCGGTGTAATACGATGTCCACTGGGGGAATATTGCGTATTACGGAGCGAATTTCAACTGCCTGTGTGAAGGCGGTGTAAGTTTCGGTTCCGAAATAGGTTCTTGTGCAACATGTGACCAAGCCCCCCCTGCGCTGTGAGCAGCCTTGCGCCGCTGTTCTGAGTATTCGGCGTTTCCCGTAAAAGATGTCACGAACCGAATAACAGACACACCTTGAAACTGTGCATTTTTCTACTGTTATTATAGTACCTAGCTTGTTTGGCTTGGCTTAACTCATCCTCCTTGGCCATCACATCCTTTTGTTCCACCAGGGAATACGCAGCCTGATCAGTTGAAGGTGGTCGGTGGTAGGGCTGTCACTTTTAGTTCGAAAATCGATTGCACAATCGATCGTGCCAACCAAAAAAAAGTTTCCAAAATGAAAATAGGGAATCGATTTTAACCAAATATGTCTACTATTAATTTTAAGAGTTAAACAATTAAAAAATGATAGATGTAACAAAACTCGCAAACAAGCAGGAAAAGAAATTAAAGAATTCCAAAAGTGCAGTATGCGTTGCGAAAGCTAGACAGAAAATACCAGACCCAGTGACGTCGAAAGCGACCTCTTATGCTGCATTCACACCAAACGAGAATAGAGCGTCTGACGCGAATGGCTTAAATGTTAAGTCAATGTAAAGACGCGTTTATGTGCATCTGGAGGTCTCGCGGCGCGGTAGACGTGAATTTGTCTCATTCGCGCATCTAGTTAAAGGACCATGAAAAGGACCATTGCAAGCTGACAGCGACCGGCTTTTGTGGTGGAAAATTTGCAGTAATACCCCCACCTTGCGCAGCTGTACCTGAGTGTCCCTGGGACATCAGTGCGGTCGGAGCGCGTCTTCTGAACAGCTGGACATATAGTGAATAAAAAACACTCTGGTCTGGACCCCGAAAATGTTGATCGACTTGTTTTCCTGTCCAATAAATTTTTAATGGCCCTAGTTTTTTTTTTTTTTTTCGCATTTCCTTATGTCTGCCTAGTGCCGTCTAGCCTAAGTGTTGGTTACATTCAAGAAAAAAAACACACATGGCCTGTTCTCAAGTCCATTTAAAGTTTAATTTTTTGAACAGTTGTTTGAAATGGATTGAATCATTATTTAACATAATCTTGGAGATTTTTGAATTGCCCAAATCATAAATGCAGCCGGGTTGAAGCCTGCAGTAATGTTTTTCTTTTATGTTATGGCAGCTGTCCCCTCTGCATATATTTTTTTCGAGAATGTTGCACTCCTGTTGCTGTTTGTTATTCTGCACGAAACTTCAATAAACACTTATGTCTTAAAAATCGAAAATGTTTTTTTTTCACAAAAGTGACAGTTCCTAGTGTGTTTAGTTGTTCCAGAGATTTAGGATTAGGTGTTCCAGAGATCCCAGCATTTGCCTACCCAGCATGAGCTCCGCAAGAGTCTTTCTCGTGCCTTCCTGCAGGGAGGTGTTGATGGCATAGCGGAATTCTGGTTCCCACTGGTCCCAGGTTTGATTTTGTTGTCTAACATAGGCAGCAATAATTGTTTTTACAGTCCGGTTTATTCTTTCTGTTAGGTTTGCTTGTGGGTGATAACTTGTTAGTTTCTGAACTAAACCTCATGTCTTGCACAGATCACCCAGGATGCTGGAGGTGAACTGGGGTGTCCGGGTCAGAAACCAGAAACTTAGGGACTCCCCAACGAGTAAAAATCTCCTCCGGGAGAATCTTCACTATTTTCTGTGTCTTGGAATCTCTAAGTGGGAACATCTTCACCCACTTCGTATTTTGACAACCACAAGGATGTAACTGTTCTGTTTCTAACTGGTGGGGAAAGGACCCATTTGATCAATCCCTAGACTGTGTCCAGGCTCAGTGACCTGGGAACTTTGTAAAAGTCCTGAAGGTTTGGTATTGCTGGGTTTATAACTCTTATTAATAAGTGTCTCCAAACTGGCTCTGTTCCCGCCGACTTTAAAGTTGCTACAGTCACTCCTCTTCTCAAGAAGCCTTCACTGGACCACACTGTTCTAAAAAAACACTTTTTGACTAGTAATTCTATTTATGAGGTTTTTCAATCTGGTTTTAAGTCTGCTCACAGCACTGAGCACAGCACTGTTAAGAGTGTTAAATGATATTTACCTCTCCACTGATTCCGGGGACTCTGTGGTTTTTATTCTTTTAGATTTATCGGCTGCTTTTGATACCATAGACCACTCCATACTATTGTCTAGATTAGAGTCTTGGGTAGGTCTAAAAGAAAACGCTCTGAAATGGTTTCAGTCATACCTATCTGACAGAACTTTTTAGTGAAACTGGGAAATGTTTTCTCTTCCCCTGCTCCTCTGACCTGTGGCGTTCCACAAGGCTCTATTTTAGCTCCCTCTCTATTCTCTCTGTACATGCTACCTCTGGGTTCTATCCTAAGAAAACATGGTGTGTCTTTTCATTTCTACGCAGATGACACTCAAATCTATCTTCCAGTTATGAAAAACAACTGAAGAAAAACAATCACTTCTCTTCTCCAATGTTTAGAGGAGGTTAAATTATGGATAGCCCAAAATTTCCTCTTCTTAAACGAGGACAACACCGAGGTAGTTGTTTTCGGTCCTAATTATAACTCTCAGTGTATAAGCCCTGAGCTTGAAAGTTTATCCATTTTCAGATACTCACGGGTGAAGAACCTAGGTATTACCATTGGTCAACACTTAAAATTTGATAGACATATCTCTTCTGTTATTGGATCCAGTTTCTATCAGCTTCGTTTCCTGTCTATAATTAAAAACTTTCTCACTTCAAAGCCCTAGAAATGGCTGTTCATGCATTTGTTACATCACGTCTAGATTACTGCAATTCTTTATATTGCGGTATATCTAAATCTCAAATTGCACGACTTCAGCTTGTCCAAAATGCTGCAGGCAGACTTCTTTTAAACTGTCGTAAACATGAACACATGACTACAATTCTAAGATCCCTTCACTGGTTGCCGATTTATAAATCCCTTCATAATGAAGCTCCTATTTATCTGAACTTCTTCAACCTTATACTCCATCAAGAAGCCTACGATCCTGTGACCAGGCTCTGTTGGTGGTCCCTCGCGTTAGGCTAAAGCGTAGAGGGGAGCGTGCATTTGCGGTGGCTGGGCCACGACTCTGGAATACCCTGCCTTTAGAGATCAGACTGGCCCCTTCCTTGTCTATTTTTAAGTCCTTGCTAAAAACTTTTTTATTTTCCTTAGTGTACTGACTACTGTGTTATGCTAAATTTTGAATTGGGTGGTTTTAAATTTTTGTCTGGTCTATTTTTCATGTATGTGTAATATTCTTGCTCTTCTTTAAAGCACCTTGGTCAGCCTGGAGGCTGTTGTAAATGCGCTAATCAAATAAAATTGAAATTGAAAATTGAATTATAATGGTTATAGTGCATGAAGTCAGCTGATATTTAACTCCTTTATTCTTCAAAGGAACTTTGAGGTACCATACCCCTTGGAGGTCTTCAAAGATGATGGGATGTTCTTTGGCTGGGTGAGAGTGGATGTCAGTAACAAGCCTAATTAGTTTTGGCACTGTATTACCTTCATATTCCTTGAGCATTCAATGATGTCATTAAAAAGTGATGCCGAGCATCGTTCACAAGTTTCTGCATGGACCTAACTAGGCCACAAAATGGGATGCTTTAAGGAAAATGCATAGCCTATAAAGGTAATAGGCTAAATATATCTGACTTAAAATAACAGATTTAAAACAGAAGCGTGTTAAGTTTAGAAAATTAGCTCAAGAGAGCTGGTTAATTAAAAAAAAATGTCATTTCTAAAATATTAGAAAAAAATTGTCTCAAGTATAATCAGTTTTAATGAAGAATTGTGAATACATAATACTTAAAAAATAAATTTTTTTATGTTTTAGCTTATCTCAAGGGCATCCAAGATGTAGGTGTCTTTGTTTCTGCAGTAGTTTACATTTTGATATTTTTAGGTCAAACTGTTCTAGTCTGTGACTCATATAATGGAGGTCTATGGTCACCACCAACATTTACACAGAGATTTCGGAAGTGTTACCTTTCACTGTGAAGATCTAAACATATTTAGATGTACAGGAAATTGCAATGGAAGATAATTTTGATATATCAACAAAAAACGTTGATTTTTTTTCACAACCATATTTATATGAACCAGAATACACAGATCAAGCACTCATGAGCGATGGAGGAAGCATCTGCTGCAGTAGCATGTCTTCAGAGATCTCTTCAAAATTGGTAGTGTTTTAGTAACAAGTGTTGTGAGATGCCAACAGAAGTGGAGAGCATATGTTGTCACGAATGGAACATAGCAATGCCACAACTACTAGACCACGACGATTGGTGGTGTATCGTGTGGTAAACAATGAGTGACGTACAAGCGCGAGAGATTGCTTTCCGCGCTTTTGCAGACTAAGCCAGAACGTGCGAACATGTCACTCAGATCAGTTGGACGTGGTTGTGTATAAGATGTAAAAACTATATAAATACTATTCGTTTTCTCACACAAACTGCTCGTTTCATGTCTTAGGTCATCAGTGTGTACTTACGATGGAGAACTGTTTAATTTGGACTCCTCTGTGCATGCTCTTTGAGGTGGTTACCTTAGACCTCCATTATATGAGTCACAGACAAGAACGGTTTGACCTAAAAATTTCTAAATGTAAACTACTGCAGAAACAAAGACACCTACACCTTGGATGACCTTGAGGTAAGCTAAAACATACCAAAATTTAATTTCAAAGATAACTAACCCTTTAAGCTTCCATGTGCATCACACATAAGTGTGATTTAAAAACGGCATCAACTACATTTCTTTCTCAAAACATAATGTGTACATGTCATTTATTTCTGCAGAGCTGGACATTTTATTAAGGATCAAATGACTGAGTTCATCTTTGAGAATAAAAACCAACCTGTTTGTTCCTCAGTTTCTTCTTGTTTCAGACTGAATACTTCTGCAGTCTTCACGTCTTCAATCTCCATGTCTTCAGTCTCCTCTTTAATAAATGCCATCTTTATAACTGTGTGTCACCTGAATCTCAGTTACTTCAGTTTTCTGTGACATTTAAGATGAGAATAAAGCTTCAGCTAAATAAATAAATGTAAATGTGAGAATAGATAACAGAAAGGAAAAAAAAATACATGAAAACTAAATGATTCAATCAGCTCCCTAGTTCAGTATTTGTAGATAACATGTATTATATAATGTTTTTGTTCAATTTGTAAGAGATATCTTCTCATATTTATGTTTTGTTGTGTTTACATTGATCGTCAGCGCGCGCCGAGTCAAGCGATTCGAATCATTGAATCATTTTGAGAAGCAATTGATTCAATTGACTCAGAGATGGGTTTAAACACTTTTTCGTTTTATTTTCCCCATCACTAGTACTCGCTCATCAATTCGTGTTTGATTAACGATAAAAGGAGCAAAGTGAGGCGCACTTTCCTGTAACAGATGTGTAGGTGCGTTTAAATCACTGATCTAACGTTACATATTTCTATTATAGATTAGTGGTTTAAATCCCTGAAATTAGCGCTTATAAATGTTAGATGAAGCGATGCAGTATTACATTAAACAATAATTAATTTTACATCGCCTATTAAAAACTATGAAATTGCTCCAACGGGTTGAATCGATTTAAACACTTCAGTTTAAATGGCTAAAAACACAAACCTTTCTTCAGTCGAATCACAGCGCGGCGCGGTTTTATGACGTCATGCCATGAGAGCAAAATAAAAGCCCTAAACATTGCATAAAAATTAATAGAAAATTAAATAGGTTTTTTATGTGGCAACGTATGTATTCCATTATGTTGTACAGTGAGATTCTGTCTGAAAGGCAAAACAGTAATAAGTGCGGAAACTGACCAGGAGTCAGAAGTATATACACATGGTGGTTTGGGGCATTTTTATAATGGACCATATTATTTTTTTTTAGTTTGCTCCTAAATATAGAATGTTTGTCAACCAAATGTATCCTTTATTAGGGCAACAGATAAAAGCATGCTACAATCATTAAGTAGCATATGTTTCAAATGTTATTATTTATTGTGTGCAGAATATAAAACTTAAATTGCCTTCTTTCAACATCCTGTCAAGTTGAAATATATTAAATTATGCATTTAAAGTTTGATGTTTGAATGCTTTCCTCTGCTGAATTATGTGGGTTTCCACTTTTATAATCTTACATTAGATTATTTTGCACTAATTCAACATTTTCTAATAAACTGATTATTCTGTGCAGCCGCAAAAAAAAAAAAAAAAAAAAACCAAACATCTGTTTTACTGAAGAAAAAAAAACACCTCTTAGATATATAAATGCTCTATTCACATCTGAATAATTACAGTGCAAAGGATGCAGAACAAGCTTCTCTGTTGGCCTCTGTGTGGTCCCCTGGGTACCTTGACACACATACCTGAGTATAATTGTTGTGGCACTGCAATTTGAAATGTCAGCCAGTTTGCTTTCAGAGTCAGTTTTCTTCAGAGGGCAGTGTTATTGTGCATATAATTCTGCCTAGAAAACAGAGATAGCGTCCTGTATTTTCGAAAAGAGAGCCGGAACGTCTAATGAAAAAGAGCCAAAAAATAATAAATAAAAACTCAAACAGATATTTTGCTAACCTCACTGTTCTCCAGTGATTTCTTTGGAGGAAAGTGAAATGAGGAGACAAAAAGAAAGTCTTTCTCTCCAGTGCTAGGTCAAGGAAAAGCCTGCAGAGAGTGTTCTCCGCAAGCCACTTCATCCACCTAACGTTAAATTGACGAACTGCAATTACACTATAATAGGGCCCTATCATACACCCGGCACAATGCAACACAAGGCGCAGCGCAAGTGTGTTTGCTAGTTTCAGTCCGGCGCTGTTCGCTGTTCTTTTCTCAGTTGAATCCTTCAACTGTTATGAAGACCTGTGAAGCCCTAACTCCTGTACTAAGTGATGAATACTTAAAGGTAAATGGCTGTAATGGTGTCACGGTTCTTGGGTCAGTGCGCTCATCTTGCGTCTGATTGTGTGCTTCTGTTAACTAGCAGCAGCTGCGTTAATGAGCACCAGCTGCAGCTCATTTGCGCTGCCTTTAAGTTTGGCTGGATTCCTGTTCGTGTTGTTGGTTCGTTGATTCTCGTCTGTCTTTCTTGTGTAGTTGTGCTCCTGTCCCTCCAGTTGGGATTGTCTTCTCTGGACTTTATTCCTAGCCCGCCTAGGATTCCTGTGCTGGGTTTGAGAGTACTGTTGCTTGAGTGATCTGGACGCGATTCATCTGGGGTTATGCCATCGTCTTCCTACGTTCTCATTGCTGACTGTCTGAGTTACAAATAAGCAATTTTTACCTCACACTTGGATCTCGTGACTCGATCATTGTGACAAATGGTCATATGTATAATTGTACTCCTTTGTTTGGAATAATCACATTACCTATGTCCACTCTGTAAGATTTTTGGCAAATCGCTACAGAGTTTTTTAGAACAACCATCTGCCTGAGTCCAGAGAAAGTTGTGACATTCTCTTTGCGTGTATTTGCCTGCACAACTTTTTACACAACCAGAGATCCGATGCCTATGTACCACCTGCCTATGTGGATTATGAGGATGCCAACCATCAGCTTATTGATGCGGCATGGAGGAGAGAGGGAGCCTTACAGTCTGCATCAACAGAAATTCCTCTGTGGAAGCCAAGAAGCAATGAGACACACTTTGCCAATACTTTGTTTCACCTGCAGGGAGTGTTTCATGGCAAGAGGATATGGTGTAGTAATTGTATTGGTTATTACAATATATAATTAGTTTGCAGTAAAAAAAAAAAAAACTTGTAACCAAGTTGGATGGTGGACATGCTTTTGAAAAAAAAAAAGATAAACTTCCTTTGAGATGACACAAATAGTCTTAAGAACATTATTTTTTACTGCACAGATAACAGATGTTAGTCAAATGACTGATTCCCTGAAATCAAAACCAAACGACTGCATTAATATATTTATAATAATATAATTTTTTTCAAACACAAATGTTTTCTTACATTACAACCCTTCAACCTTTACTACCACATAAGAGGTACATTACAAATTCTCCCAAAGTTAGTGAAGGTAAACTAAGATTACACAGATAGGTTTTGCACATGCATTCAAACACGGCTGTGCAAATATACATGAACAATAATAATAATGTTGATACATACTCCCATATAAAATATTACATTTTTCAAAAATAATTTACTTGTTGAATCTGTATGTGTACCTCCAGGGCCGGTGCTCTTGTCCCCTCCCCACCCAACAAACCACCCACCCACCAACCAAAGAAATAACTACCATTCAGAATTTCTTAGTTAGGTTCTCTTTACTTCCAAAATAACTGCTGCAAATGAATAATTGTACAATTGAACTATGTAAACACAGAAAGTTAAAAGTGCAAAAAAAGTTTAGTGCAAATAACAGTATAAGTGTATGAATTTTATGAAGTATGAATTTTAAAGTGCACATTTTAAACTGCAAATAACCATGCATAACGGCACAGTAGAAATTACTTAACAGAGGGACTACATCTCTATAAAGAGACCATTCTGCTATTCTATAGAACTATATTAAACATTTTCACTACCATCAGTTGTCAGAGGCCCTACAGAGGCACATG
The DNA here is from genome assembly GCF_003368295.1 of Carassius auratus. Lineage (NCBI taxonomy): Eukaryota > Metazoa > Chordata > Actinopteri > Cypriniformes > Cyprinidae > Carassius > Carassius auratus. The sequence continues at coordinate 10,984,025 of NC_039270.1, read as the reverse complement.
CCTACATTTCCTAGCTGCAAAATCAGCTATCAGCAGTGTTGGGAACGTTACTTAAAAAAATTAATTAGTTATAGTTACTCACTACTTGTTCCAAAAAGTAACTGAGTTAGTAACTGAATTACTCTATAATAAAAGTAACTCGTTACCAGGGAAAGTAACTATTTGCATTACTGTAAAAAAAAAAAAAAGCTACATGTCAGAGAATTTGTACTTTTTTTTTTTTTTTTCAGTTTTCACAAGTCAGATGAAATGAGTAGAACAGACAGGTGTTCTTACATAACTTTCGATATTTATTGCACGTCAACAGACAGCAAGAGTTTTATCCTGCCCTTCAAGTATTATCTTTGTAAGAAAAGTGTTTTAGGCCACTAGCTTTGTAGATGCGTGTCACACATTGCATGTACATATTACATGCACGTTCTTGCCTTTGACCACAATGAATTTGAAGTAGTGTTTATATCTTCACCTTGAAAATGCCAACTTTTCATCAGATTGCTCCTGACTCGCCATCTCTGCTGCGAATCTCTGTGTAGCTGTTGTGTGTGTGTGTGTTTGGCGCCGCTGGCGCAGCTGCGTGTGCCGGCATGTGTGTAAAAACACTGGCTCTGATTGGCTACCATGAAACACATGACTCTGGCTTAGCCAATCACAACCGCTTATCTCGTCATTAACCCACCTGCTCACTCGCTGTGTGAGCAAGAGGTGCGTTCGGATTGAATAGTTTATTAAATCAATGCATAGTAACACACCGCATTTAATGTTCAGTAACGTTAACGGCGTTGTTACGACGGGAAAAGTAATTAGTTAGATTACCGCGTTACTGAAAAAATAACGTCGTTACCTAACGCCGTTCTTTTAAAACTAACATTTTTATTTAAAACATTGTGTTACCTGCAAGCGACGCGCGAGCATCATCCCGCTGTCTCTTCTTTTTTCCTTTTTCCGCCTCCGACTCTTGGTGCCTTTTCGAGGCCATGTCTGAGGTCGGTGTCTGCCAAATTTGACATCGATTGAGGCATAATGGAACAGACCACTGGGAGGCGGGGAAGGGGGGGCACCAGAGGGAGACTGGCACAGAGATTCACCTTTTTCTAGACTAATTTGGTCTAGGCCTATATTACTTTTGTATTGCTTTTGTATATTAACATGCTTTTAGAAATATTTTATTTGTTATTTATACTAGGAGCCTATTGTGATGATTTTTTGGTGCCCCCCCAAGCACTTGGTGCCCTACGCGCAGTGCGTGATGTGCGTGTAGGGAGCGCCAGCCCTGTGTACCTCCAAATAAAGTAAACCAATATGTGAACAAAACTTTTGGTGAAGGTGCAATAGCAAATAACATTGCAACCCTTTACAGGGGTAGATAAATTTTTTTTTTTTTTTGTATTTAAGTAAGCATCCTTACAAAAGACAGTGGTAGGGGCTGACTTTGTGACTGGGCCTGGTGGTCCAGTTCACTTTGAGGGCTCTGCTGGGCCTGGTATACCTGACATTGCACTGACACAGATGTGAAATGCCTTGTCTGAGATGAAGGTGCCCCTACAAATGGTGGTTGGGACTGACTTGCTTGCTCTGCCTCTTGAGCATTATACATCATATTCATGATATTTCTCCTTAGTTTTAGCTGCAGTGCCTTATCTTTTACATTTCTCAGCTCATTTGCTACTTGCTGGCCAAACATCTCCAGACAGTCATTTGTGGCAGATAGCACAGGTAAAGACAAGAGTTTAGTGAAGACTTTGTAAATTTTGAGTAGGTAATTAACTTTCACATTTACATTTATTAATTTAGCTGACACAATTGTCAAAATTTACTTACACTGAACTTAACAGTATAAAGTATAACAATGAAGTTACAATGTAATAAATGCCATCAGTCTACGATTACTTACTACCTTTGCATGCAAAATAAAATCAGAGGATGACAGAGCAGATTGCAATTTAAGGCAAGGGATGTAGCCTAGTAGATACAAGACAAGACAACTTTTACTCTCAGAGTTGATTCGGTGGGTCTGTGTGTCACATGGGCCTTTAAACAGTCCAGATGTCTAAGGATCCAGTTTTGCTTGGAGGTAAGGGGTTTCTGTCCACTGCTACTGGGTTTAGGCTTTAAAAGTTGCTATTCTTGATTTCACCTCATTTTCTTCAAAGTAAAAAAAAAAAAAAAAAACAATTACAACAACATTAACATTTACCTCTGTTATAACTGCATCCTCCTGTTATAACAGTATTTTTATCATCTCTCTCTCTCTCACTCACACACACACACACTTGTTTTAACTAATCACCTTGTAATTAATATATTTTCATTTATTACAAATAAGAGCAAAATTAAAAACATTTAGAGACTATTACTAACAATACCCTTACGAAAAATAACCAAACTATGGTTAATATAGCAAAACCATAGTTAATTTGTGGTTACCATGGTTTAACTACAGTAACCATGGTTTTTTGGTTTTATTTGTAGTGAAAGTTTATAGTATATTAGCTCAATAATTTTCGCTCTCTCTTTCCCCTCTTTCTCTCTCAATGGGACAAGCGTTAATCTGAACAAAAATACATTAACTTGCATGCGCAGTGAGGGAAACGCAGAAAATTAGTTCATATCCCTGAATGGAAATGTCCTGGCAGTCCACAGTATAAGCAACAATGCTCCCTTATGCGGCGGTCACATTCTGATGGGGAGATCCGAGTACCACCCAACTACATAGGTTCAGGAAATCCTTGGAATTGAGATAACTTCACAGTTGGAGCTAACGTTTGAGGACCCGGAAGGGGAACATTTATATATATTTACTATTACATCTGTCGAGATTAACAAATCGTGGAAGTGTTGATTATATAATTATTTTTTCGATCTTTTCCCATCACATGAAAGGCTGCAGTGATGAGCATTGAGTAGACAGAGTCTGTTTATCGCGTGAATGTAGTGATCTCGTCATTATTGCAACACGTTATCTCACAAAATGCTTTCACCACAACTAACAGCAAACACATGAATACACCACATGAATACAGTAAGAGCTTTGTTGTGCAATATAACGGCGTCATTCATTGTAATGGCAGTTTAGTCAAGAGTGCAAATATACTCGCGATGTGTGACAGCTCCGAAAAAATAAATTTAAATAACAGATTTGTTTCATGCTACTAAGAGAAACAACGTGATGTTGATAATTTAGTCACTGGCTTGATTCACTGATGCATAAACAGTATTAAACGATTTAGAAAGAAAGTCTGTGTGAACTTGAATAATTAGCTACACATAAGAAATCACTGATCACAGATCAGGCATTAATGAACACTGTTACTCACTGTTTTGGCAGTGCTGTCGAATACATATCATAAAAGTCTGTTTGTAACGCCTGTGTTTGTAATTGTATATTTATATTTGTGGTATAATTGTCAAAAACAATCTCATTATATTTTTACAGCTCCTTTTTCAGGTCTGCTAAGAACAGGTTGTTTTTAGCCTGTCTAATTAATATTCATGAACCTTTCTTCTGATTGTTCTGTTGTTTTCTGAGTGACACCCGGCCAGGCCAACCACAGGTAACTAGGGTCAGCCAACTGTCACAGTGCTAGCTGGAGGCAGCAAAACAAAGGGGAAACTGGAGGCGGCCCACTCAAACCAGCGCAGATTAGGCTACCTAAGTAGCTTAAAATATCATCTTGTTGTGATGTTGGGTGCCAGAATCGACGAAACATGATGAGTACATGAGAAACATGTTTCAGTGCTGTTGTTGCTAAAAGTTCAGCAATGGCACGGACGCAATGTAGCCTGGGGGTTTGACAAAAAGAGAGTGGGATGGTGGGCGTAGCTCAGGGTGGTGCCTGATGGAGGTGACTGTGTAGTTCGGACATAAACTTTTTACGGAATTCACAATAGTTTGTGACAAATCACAGCTACTTTAAACAGGCTGTGTGCATTTTACTTTGGACTGAGTGTTTAGAAATGTATATGGTAGTTAAAATATCCCTAGATCTCAGTTATGTGAAAAAACCCAGGAAATTTAAACTTTGACAATATGGGACTTTTAAGAATCAAAATATGTGAGAGTAATACATATTAATCAAGATAATTTATTTTAGGAATTCAACTCAAATTGTGAAACTCGTATTAAATAAGTTCATTGCACACAGACTGAAGTAGTTTAAGTCTTTGGTTCTTTTAATTGTGATGATTTTGGGTCACATTTAACACAAACCCACTAATTCACAAATCTCAACAAATTAGAATATTTAATAAGTATACTTCATAAAAAAAAAAAAAAACATTTTTAGTGAATTGTTGGCCTTCTGGAAAGTGCAAACCCAACTCCAAAAAAGTTGGAACACTGTACAAATGGTGAATAAAAACAGAATACAATGATGTGGAAGTTTCAAATTTCAATATTTTATTCTGAATACAACATAGGTGACATATCAAATGTTTAACCCCTTTACGTGCAAACATCGCTGACGGCCCCAGTTTATTATTGTTTCACTTTCACAGCACATTAAACATCACTGTCTTACTTCATCTGGACAAACTGTGCATCAATGGAAAGTTTAAAGACTCAAGCTTCGATATTTGACCAATATTTTGATAAAACATTGTTGCAGTGACAGATATTTAGTGATTTATGTCAGGAGTGCAAAATAATAAATCCGTATTATGCCACATTTTGAATAGAAATTCACAACTCACTCATATTCAATCACGTCAGCAGCGGTTTATTTGTGTTCACATAGACTCACTGAACAGCGTCAATAAGGATTTTTAGACCAAAGATGCATATCTGCGGAGATATATGGATATATTTACTGATGTTTACTTCATATTTCTTCAGACAGAATCGTCATTTCTATTCATTTTCCACGGATTTACGCGATCAGATGATAAACAGCCTCTCCCAGCGATCTGTGTGTGCATGCAGTAGTCACAGCTCGTGCGGTGTGTGACTCAGACTCTGATTGGGTCTTTCAAACGTCAATCTTAGAGTTTCATATCTGGACACCGCCCCATCATGTCACATGCTTCCTGCACACTTCCTGGTAGTTATCTGGCCAAAACAACACTGAAACACCTCTGTACACACAAAATATCCGAATAATAAACCCGCGATTACGATAGTAAAGCTTGGTATGAGAATTTCTTGAGATCTGGGGCGTTTTTATAAAAAAAATCGAAAATGTACATCGGAAATGCTAACTTGTGCAGCGATGAAAAAGGCTACAAATAACATATTTTTACAACAGTAAACGACCAAATTCCACCCCTGATCGCTAAAGGAAGTTATTATAAACACTCGATCGGGGTTTAAAGTGAGTTTTGAGTAAAAGTGTACTAATAATTTCATAAATTGTCAGATGTAGCTTGATGCTAACGTTAGCACCAATGCTACTAATAGCAGGTGCTTTTCTTCTTCATAATGCATTTTTGTCTCAATAATTCACGTAAGGTCGTAAGAAAATGTTTTGTTGTATTTTTATAGTAAGACTTTTGATAAATAAGGGCTAAATGCAAAGAGAGACTGAAGTGAGATCGCTGCTTTGCTGCTTTGTAAAGCCTGAAAAACCACAATCAAGGCTAATAAAGGTGGAATAAAAACAAAAGAATAATGATAAAAGAATAATGCGGATAATGTGTCATACTTGGCGGAGGTGTGAAAGAACCGTTTGGTGAGAACAATACAATCATGATTCGGGCAGTTTTCAACAGTGAAACATACACAAAGAGCACAGGAATGTTTACATGTGAGATCTTACAGAGATGACAAGGGCCATAAATCAATCTGATTAGCCTTCTCTAAAAACACACATGACATGGCCTTAGAAAATATTTCATAAAATTCACAGTTTTACAGATTCGATTATGAAATTTTTTATGAAGTCTTGGAAGACTTGTGGCCTTAGCTACACTGTGTTTTCAAACTCATTTCCTACATCAACATTTTTTAAAATACATTTAAAACATATGTTATTTATATTTTTATTTTTGTTTTTATGTTTGAGCTTATATATCTCTATTATCATAACAGTCTGAGTGATTCTGATTCCTGAACAGTAAACTTTAAAGTGTCAGCTTTGTGAACAAAGGTTGATTATGTATCTAGTCAGAAAGAATCATGAGCAGAAACCTTTTTATTTTGGGTATGTAATTTCGGTCTCCATGCCAAAAAAGGGGGGTTACTAGTAAGGGGTTAAACTGAGAAAATGTATCATTTTCAAGGGAAAAGTAAGTGGAATTTAAATTTCATGGCATCAACAAAAATCAAAAAAGTTGGGAAAAGGCCATATTTACCACTGTGTGGCATTCCCTCTTCTTTTAGAAGTCTACAAACATCTGGGGACTGAGGAGACAAGTTGCTCAAGTTTAGGAATAGAAATGTTGTCCCATTCTTGTCTAATACAGGCTTCGAGTTGCTCAACTGTTTTAGGTCTTCTTTGTCGCATCTTCCTCTTTATGATGCACCAAATTTTTTCTGTGGGTGAAAGATCTGGACTGCAGGATGGCCATTTCAGTATCCAGAATCTTCTTCTACACAGCCATGATGTTGTAATTGATGCAGTATGTGGTCTGACATTGTCATGTTGGAAACTGCAAGGTCTTCCCTGAAAGAGACGTTGTCTGGATGGGAGCATACGTTGTTCTAGAACTTGGATATACCTTTCAGCATTGATGGTGCCTTTCCAGATGTGTAAGCTGCCGTGCCACACGCACTCATGCAACCCCATACCATCAGAGATGCAGGCTTCTGAACTGAGCGCTGATAACAACTTGGGTTGTCCTTGTCCTCTTTAGTCCGGATTACATGGCGTCCCAGTTTTCCAAAAAGAACTTTAAAATTTTGATTCATCTGACCACAGAACAGTTTTCACTTTGCCACAGTTCATTTTAAATGAGCCTTGGCCCAGAGTAAACGTCTGCACTTCTGGATCATGTTTAGATATGGCTTATTTTTTGACCAATAGTTTTATTGAGTGTTAGCTGGCAACCGTGATTGTGTTCACGGACAATGTTTTCTGGAAGTATTCCTGAGCCCATGTTGTGATTTCCATTACAGTATCATTCCCGTATATGTGATGCAGTGCTGTCTAAGGGCCCGAAAATCATGGGCATCTAGTTTGGTTTTCCGGCCTTGATCCTTACGCACAGAGATTGTTCCAGATTCTCTGAAGCTTTGGATGATATTATGCACTGTAGATGATGATAACTTCGAACTCTTTGCAATTTTTCTCTTAAGAAACTCCTTTCTGATATTGCTCCACTATTTTTCGCCCATCTTGACTTCTGAGAGACACTGTCACTCTGAGAGGCTCTTTTTATACCCAGTCATGTTGCCAATTGACCTAATAAGTTGCAAATTGGTCCTCCAGCTGTTCCTTGTGTACATTTAAATTTACCGGCTCTTATTGCTACCTGTCACAACTTTTTTGGAATGTGTAGCTCTCATAAAATCCTAAATGAGTCAATACCTGGCATGACATTTCAAAATGTCTCACTTTCAAAATTTGATGTTATCTATATTCTACTGTTAATATAATATACATTTATGAGATTGTAAATTATTCCATTCCTTTTTACTCAAAATTTGTACAGTGTACCAACTTTTTTGGAATCGGGTATGTATGTTAATTTACTACATGTACTCAATACTTGGTAGGTGATCCTTTTGCTTTAATTACTGCCTCAATTCGGCGTGGCATGGAGGTGATCAGTTTGTGGCTCTGCTGAGGTAGTCTGGAAGCCCAGGTTTCTTTGACAGTGGCCTTCAGCTCATCTATATTGTTTGGTCTCTTGTTTCTCATCTTCCTCTTGACAATATCCCATAGATTCTCTCTGGGGTTCAGGTTTGGTGAGTTTGCTGGCCAACATCATGGTCATTTAACCAACTTTTGGTGCTTTAGGCAGTTTGGGAAGATGCCAAATCCTGCTGGAAAATAAAATCAGCATCTTCAAAAAGCTGGTCAGCAGAAGCAAGCATGAAGTACTCCTTAATTTCTTGGAAAACATGTGCAGTGACTTTGGTTTTTAAAACATGGAAACTTAACACTAGACTTCAAGCAACTTGGGCTATGAGCTTCTCCACCCTTCATCCAGATTCTAGGATCTAGGTTTCCAAATGAAATACAAAACTTGCTCTCATCTGAAAAGAGGACTTTGGACCACTGGTCCAGTTCTTCTTCTCCTTATCCCAGGTAAGACACCTCTGACGTTGTCTGTAGTTCAGCAAATTCCTTGACATTTCTGTGTGTAGTGGCTCTTGATGCCTTGACCCCAGCCTCAGTTTATTCCTTGTGTAGTTCACTCAAACTCTTGAATTGATTTTGCTTGACAATACTTATGAGCAGCAGTTCTCTCGGTTGGTTGTGCATCCTTTTCTTCCACACTTTTTCCTTCCATTCAACTTTCTGTTAACATGCTTGGATACAGCACTCTGTGAACAGCCAGCTTCTTTGGCAATGAATGTTTGTGTTAAATTAAAGATAAAACACAAAATAAAACATAAGCAAATATCAGTTATATGTATCTCTGGTGAAGTGTCACATGACTGTCATGATGAGCACCCCCCACTTGTGCCCTTCACAAATAATGAGTGCATAATGCTTAAAATCATTTCAAAATTGAGAGACAATGTTCTCGTTGTTGTAAAATCCAAAAAATTTAATTAAATTAAAACAGACAAATTTTCTTAAAAATACAGATATTCAGAGCACTGGCAAAAAAACATTTAACTGAACTGATTTGTTATTGTGTTTAATTTGACCGTTTGGTTGTAATTGTATTTATATGTACAGATAATATTGTTTTTATGATGTTTAACATCCATGATGGCACTAAAGGGGTCCTGATATTTATTGTAGATCATAGTGCTGTTGTCTTTGTCTTGATGAGGTACTTCACTGGAGCTGAAACCCGTCCTGAGTGCTGCGTCATCTTCACAATTCCATCTGAATCGGACAGATAAATTACTTAATAATAATAACAAAAAAGTTCAGTATCAACATGAAATATTTACTATGCCTACAAATAAAATGAGGCTGGAAATGATAGTGTCTTTTCTATAAGTAAACAAATCTAAACCATAAAAATTACATATACTAAGTATAGTTCTAACCTATTAACATATTTATGGACATATTACACAATTTAATTAAACTTTATTTGGAGTACTACTTGTACACAATGCACATTTCTTAAAAATAACATTTCTTAATTAAGACTAAAATGTTTTAATGTCACTATTGATAAGGACTGTATGATCTTTGAATTATATCAGTCTTCACATGCAAAATATTTAAAGTATACCTGAAGTATTGCAATAGTTCCACTTTTGGACAATCTAATATATTTTCTACTACTTCGGCACTACTTAAATGCATTAAGTAAGTAGAAAATTAGTTATTCCAATTTAAGAATACCAATTTAGTACACCAAAAGTACAACTACAGGGTATTTCTATTAAATGTAAATGTATTTTGTAATATTCTTAACAAGAATGAAATGTATTTCAAATCAATTTCAAGTTAAGCTTGTCACTTTTACTTTTTACTAACACTTTGCAATAAAGTCTCAATTGTTCATATTAATGCATTAGCCAGTCTAATGTGGTCTAACAATGAAAAATATATTTGAGCTACACTGTTAAAAATATTACGTAAAATATACGGTAAAAAACCAGCAGCTGTGGTTGCCAGAATTTTCCCTAAAAAAATATGGTAAAACTGTTTTTGGTTTAATGGTTTTATACTGTAAAAAATACAGTTCCATTGTTGTAGGTTTAACGGTTTTACTTTATATTTACAGTTTAATACCATAATTCAACTGATATAATATTAATATACGAACTTATTGAAGCACTGAAATCTGTTTTGTACCTTTGTATTACACTGTTAGCCACCAAAAGCAGGTGGTGATGGGAGAGTCACGTGGTGAAGCAAAGCCCATCACAAGCAGCTTTAAAATAGTAAGATACATAGAAGGTGCACGGAGTCATTCACACAAGCACTAAACACCATCATGGTGAGACTCATTAAACTGAAATATGCAATAAACATAAATTGAACAACATTTTATGTAACATACAAAACTAATAAACATAACAGATGAGAAAAAATTAAGAAGAAACAGTTATTTCAAGGAAAAAAAATCAAATTCAAACAAAATTTGAAATGCAACGCAGAGAATTCTGGGAATGTAAGCTTATGTTTTTTTTCCCAGTAAAGTTTACAGGAAATTACCGTTAACCAGTAAACAGGTTTGTACTGTAGCATTTTCACAGTTCTTTACCGTTAAAATCACAGTCATTTTTTACAGTGTACATTTTTGTACCTTTGTTAGTGTTTATTCATGTTAATTCACAGTGCACTAGATAATGCTGGCACAATATAGAATTTGAATATGTATTCGTAAATGTTGAAATTATCGTTCAGATTTATAAATGTTGTGAAAGTACTGATCAATGTTCAGAGCACATTGGACAGCCACAATTACACAAAACTTTGATAAAACTGGAGAGAAATTGTAAAAAATCCATATTTTTAGAAGCAGTTATTAAAGAGACAAATGTTTCTTACCTGTCTGACCATTATCCTGCAAACATTCACTGACTAATACAGGAACCACAATCACAGGAGCCACAATCACAGGAGCCACAATCACAGGGGCCGCAATCACAGGGGCCGCAGTAATATGAGCCACCATCACCAGCACCACCATCACTTGAGCCACCGTCATAGGAGTCACAGGAGTCGCAATCACAGGAGTCGCAATCAAAGGAGCCACAGTCACAGGAACCACAGTCACAGGAGCCACAGTCACAGGAGCCACAGTCACAGGAGCCACTGTCACAGAAGTCACCATCACAGTGGCCGCAATCACAGGAGCCGCACTCTTTTGAAGGCCCTCCAGACGTCTTCTCCTCAGTCCTTTGCTTAGGTTTAGGACTTTGGGTTATTGTATGACAATGACATTGGCATTTGTTATTGCAATTCTTTTGGCAGTTTTTACATCCTTCTTTGTTCTTCTCAAAATCCATGGCTTGTCTAGGAGTTTGAGGTGATCTGTTTGAACAGGTGAGCTGATATGGTAAAATCCTCAGATCTTACAGCAGATCAATTTTATCTTGTGTTAATCAGGATGTGGTTTGAAGGCAAGGTCTCTCAGGTCTGAGCATGTGCAGAAAGATGTCTCCTACACACTCATACACAAATGTGGTCGTAAAAACAAATCACAGCGTTCCTTCTCCTTGCAGGATTAATATTATATTCTGGTATGTTTTAGAAGCTTAAGAAATATGCTTTTGAGGATGAGTTGCACCAGCTCCAAGCCTGGTGGAAGTTAATGTGTTGAAGCAGTGTATGCAGATGTTTTTCAATATGACATTTAACCCTTGTAACTTGAGCAACAAGCTGAGCTAATCAAACGTTTTTGCTCAATAACTGAAGAGGCAAAAGATTTCTGGAGTTCATCTGTGTGACCTTTGTGTCTGTAAAGGCAAGTCTTGGTGCTGCATGTCTCCACAACCAATGACAGGCTGTCGATGAAAGCTTCAGATGAGGCAGGTGGATGAACTGACTACCTCCAAAGTAATCAGAGAACAACAATAAAGGAAATTGTCAAAATGAGTTGCCACTGTAAGCTCTTCTTTCATGTGAATTAAACATTTGATAACACACACGCTATGAAGCATCAGGTATAAGGAAATAACTCATTTATTGTCAACACAACTCGGTATACTGAAGAAATTCTGCTTTGCGTGTGTGTTTGTGGTTTCTCTACAAAATACAGTCAGGTCCATAAATATTGGGACATCGACACAATTCTAATCTTTTTGGCTCTATACACCACCACAATGGATTTTAAATGAAACGAACAAGATGTGCTTTAACTGCAGACTTTCAGCTTTAATTTGAGGGTATTTATATCCAAATCAGGTGAACGGTGTAGGAATTACAACAGTTTGTATATGTACATCCCACTTTTTAAGGGACCAAAAGTAATGGGACAGATTAACAATCATAAATAGTAGTTTGTTAATAGGGTAGTTTGGTGTTTGGAAAGCAACCAAAGAGATTTTTAAGGGAAAGAAGTGTAATGTTATGCCATGGCCAAGTCAATCACCTGACCTAAATCCGATTGAGCATGCATTTCACTTGCTGAAGACAAAACTGAAGGGAAAATGCCCCAAGAACAAGCAGGAACTGAAGACAGTTGCAGTAGAGGCCTGGCAGAGCATCACCGGGGATGAAACCCAGCGTACGCTGATGTCTAATTGATCTCCAGACTTCAGGCTGTAATTGACTGCAAAGGATTTGCAACCAAGTATTAAAAAATTAAAGTTTGATTTATGATTGTTAATCTGTCCCATTACTTTTGGTCCCTTAAAAAGTGGGATGTACATATACAAACTGTTGTAATTCCTACACCGTTCACCTGATTTAGATGTAAATACCCTCAAATTAAAGCTGAATGTCTGCAGTTAAAGCAGAACTTGTTCGTTTCATTTCAAATCCATTGTGGTGGTGTATAGAGCCAAAAAGATTAGAATTGTGTCGATGTCCCAATATTTATGGACCTGACTGTATATACAAACAATATATAAGTATAATCAATAACAGTAATCACAACACATATAGTCACAGTAACTTTCACAGTGAATATACTATAATACATATGAAGTAATTAATACAGTAAATGGGAAAACTGGACAGAGATGAAGCTGCTCTGTCTATTAGCGCACATTTGCCAGATAAGTACTTTGACTCTTAGAAATGTATATTTGATAAACCATATAACGAATAAATGGCACATACAGTAGATTATGTCATCTAAACAGAGATATATGTGAGGAATCTAGTATGTAAATATACACACTTAACACTTAACTTGGACACACTGAGCAGTTAAACATTCATAAACCTAGTAGAGAATAGTAGACTGCTACTTACTTTATAGGCACGCACACACACCGTTAGCAAAGACTGCTGTACAGCTTTCATCTCTGCATCAGTTCAGTGGGCGGCACCAATGACCTGCGGAGCACTGATTGGCTCGCTGGATAGATACAGCATGAGAGTCAACTTTGATGTATTGCAAAGGAAACGAAGACACATGAATACAACCACAATAGGTTTTTTTTTTTTTTTTTTTACAGAAAGGTCTGCGGGAAAATAGAGCAACAGTCAAAAACTTGAGACAAACAGTAGAATTGCAAAACTGAATGGCAAAGGCATGTAAGCCTGGAGTCAGTCTAAATATGACTGAATCTTATACAGAAAGGTTTGTGTGCTTGACACATAATCACAGATGATTCACCATGTGGTATTATATACCATATTAACTTTTGTTAGTATTTAATGGATATAGGGACCATAACTGATGTGCTGCAAATCTTGGGCAGCATTCATTTTCTTTATGATTTCAACATGGCCAAGATCTATATATTAACCGTTTAAGTGTCACAGAATTGGAAACAACAGCAACAAAAGCACAAAGAATGGAGTGGAGTAGGCTAGTGTACATCACATTATATTATCACAATATATTCAAAAGAAACCATCTCTTTCTCTCTCTTTCTCTTTCTCTTTCTCTCTCTCTCACACACACACACACACATACAATATATTTTCTTGTAATGAGGGCTTTTCCTGCAAAGCTCTGTTTACTTTCAGTTTCACTTGAGCAGAAAAATCTTCAGTTTTTAGTGTTCTTATGATCACATGCCAGAGGTCAGAAGGGAGGATTATAACAAATGTTTTATGATTTTTGAATAATAATAATAATAATAATAATACACTTTAAATAAAATAAATATACAACCAAAAATTAAAAAATAAAATGAATAATCAAGTAAAAGCAATCCTAAAATAGAATGCTTTAAGAAGAAATAATTTGTTTCCCTGGTGTTTCCTAGGAGAGAATATATAAGAAGAATGTAAGAAGAAAATGCACCATCATCCCTAGAATGAAGCCATCTTGGGAACAACTAAAAGACCACTCTGAGAGGAATGCAGATTATGGCATTGTGTGTAAGGCATTCTTATAATAATATTGCATTACGTTCGGTCTTGTACTCTATTGCAAACCTTGTCAGTGTGTAGCACTTGCTTTGCCCTTTGTTGCGAAACAGTGAAGTGTGTTCAGCTGAATTCCATTTCCGTTTTGTCAAATGGGTATAACAAAGGTTAGTACACTGCGGTAGCGTTCACGGCAGCCCACGTGTGAAGAGTATGAAGACCATCGACTCTACCGTGCGACTCCACAGAGCAGGGACACAAGTATCGCTTTTGACTCAACCTCTTTTTTTTTTTTTTACACTTCTCTTCACTTCTGTTTCTGTTTTTATCTGTTTTATGAAAGCGTTAGTTCTGGTAAGTCATATTAGTCAAGCTCAACTCAACTCAATTTATTTCTAAAGCACTTTCAAAAACCATAATGGGCACCAAAGTGCTGAACGTTAAAGAGAAGAAAAAAAAACAATATATACAATCCATATACATACAAATTAGTTTAGTTTTATTGTCATTGCATATCTCTTCACAACGAAATTTAAGATGACATCAATCACTAAGTTAGCAGCTTAAAGAATAAAAAAAGTGACTATCAACAACAGTCAATAAATAATATACATGAATATTTAAAAATACACAGTATAATTCAAGTCCAAATTAATTAGTCTTCCATGCTTTCAGCCTTTCAGCAGCTCATTTATGGCCTTTGGAAAAAAAACTGTTTCTCATTCGGTTTTTCCGTGCCCTCATGACCCTGAGCCGGCCTGAGGGTAGGGTGTCAAACAGGGCATAGCCAGGATGTGTAGGATCTGCCCTCATACTTGCTGCTCTTCTCTGCAGCCTACTGGAATAGATATCCTCAAGGCTTGGAAGAGGTGCACCAATGATTCTCTGGGCAGTTTTAATTACCCGCTGCAGATCTTTTTTTTCCTCAGTAGTGCAGCTAGAAAACCACACTGTACAACTGTATGCCAGCACACTCTCTATTGTGCACCTGTAAAAGTTTTTGAGGAGTGTCTGTGGGAGACCAGTACTTCTTAGGGTTCGCAGGAAAAAGAGTCTCTGCTGAGCTTTTTTCCCTATCTCTTTGGTGTTCATTCCCCAGGTCAGATCCTCCGCCAGATGCAGCCCTAAATATCTGAAACCTTGGACCTGTTCCACCTCCTCTCCATGTATCTCGAGACTGTCGTGTTTCTTGATTTTGTATTTCCTAAAATCAATTATGATTTCTTTTGTTTTCTTTGTGTTGAGGATTAGATTGTTTCTGCTACACCATGATACCAGTGATTGGATCTCCTCCCTATAAGCGGTCTCTTCATTGTTGTTTACCAGCCCTACCACCGCTGTGTCATCTGCAAATTTGCAACACATTATTAAAAGGCAAAGAAAATAAATATGTGTTTAACATCCTCTGAAAATACTCTAGAGTAGAAGATGTATTTAAGGACAGGAGTAGCTCATTACATTGTCTAGGGCAGTGGTTCTCAACCCAAAGATACTCCAAGATATTTCTCCAACTTAATTTAAGAAATATGGTAAAACATCTCTGGAGACAACCTCATATTATTAAATTTGAAAGTGCTTTCCATATTTGGATCAACATAGGCTACATTTGTGAACGCACATTTTCTGCAATGTCGCGCATCTTACAGACTGCATATTAAGCCTCTGTTGTACTTTCCACATCTGCGAGACCGCTATGGACCGCTAGGTAGGTGTGACGTAAAAATCGCCATCGGGGAGTGTGTGCGGAGGCTTTGAGCGGACGACCGTGCGGACAGGTGCGCATGGACCGTAGGCTTCAAAAGCACAATTGCACATGTGCAGGCAGTGTAAAGAAGCCCATTGCTACTTGAACTTCTGAAATCTGTCAATAAAAGAATATAAAGACAGCCAGATGTGAAATAATTCTGGGCAATTATTTGTTCACGTTTGTTGCAGAGCGGACCATCATAAATGGAAGAAGTCCATGTCTGTGCTGGCTGTGTATGCATCTGGATTGCTCATGCGGAAAGTATAACACAGGCTTTACAATCGCAACTTCATTGTGCTGTTACCCCTTTTGAGCTGAATTTCACAAAATTGGTCAGCTCCTGACAGCATCAGGTGTTTTATTTATGTGGAGTAGAATTATTTATTTATTTCAATGAATGTAATCAATTAGATATCACAATATTTAAGCTATAATATTATAAATCAGGTTAGTTTGTATTGCTGACGTAATATGTAAATGATATGCGTGCGGCCCCAGAGACTTGAATTTAGCAGTAAGAAATTACTCATCATCCAGTTTTTTATATTGACTATGCATTCCATTAGTTTTTCAAATTGGTGTGTTTCACCGGGCCGCAAAGAAATATAGAGCAGAGTATCATCAGCATAACAGTGAAAGCTAACACCATGTTTCCTGATGATATCTCCCAAGGGAAACATATAAAGCGTGAAGAGTAGAGGCCCTAGTACTGAGCCTTTAAGTACTCCATACTGCACTTGTGATTGATATAACACATCTTCATTCACTGCTACGAACTGATGGCGGTCATATAAGTACGACCTAAACCATGCTAATGCACTTCCACTGATGCCAACAAAGTGTTCAAGTCTATGCAAAAGAATGTTGTGGTCAATTGTGTCAAACGCAGCACTAAGATCCAATAAAACTAATAGAGAGATACAACCACGATCAGATGATAAGAGCAGGTCATTTGTAACTCCAAGGAGAACAATCTCAGTACTATGATACAGTCTAAATTTGTCCTCATTCAATTGGAGAAAGTTGCTTGCCAGCCAACACTTCACATCAGCCAAACAGTTATACAAAGACTCGAGAGATTATTGCTCCCCATATTTTGGCAGGAAATAAATTTGAGAGTCATCAGTATACATATGGTAATTTATACCGTGCTTATCAAATATCTTTCCTAATGGAAGCAAATAAAGTTAAAATAAAAGGGATCACAAAATCGAGCCCTGAGGAACCCCATGTCAATGGTACAACAGAAGAAGAAGCTTTCCAAACTGACTGAAATGGTTCTACCCTTAATATATGAGGAATACCAGTCTAAGGCTAGACCTTGTACCCACTTGGTCTTTGAAATGATCAATGAGGATATCATGATCAACCATGTCGAAGGCTGCCCTGAAATCCAACAGTAGAAGAACAACAGGAGTACCTGAATCTATATCAAATAAAATATCATTTGAAACTCTCAGTAACGCAGACTCTGTACTATGACCAAATCTGAAACCTGACTGAAATCTATCGAAAATATTATCACTAAAAAATCATTCAATTGTACAAATACAATTTTCTTTAATATCTTTGAAATAAAAGATAGTTTCAAAATAGGACAAAAATTATTAGTATCTAATGCATCAAAATGTACTTTCTTAAGAAGGGGATGAATGATGGCATGTTATAAACTATTTTGAACAATACAAGTGAACAAACAACTATTAACCATAGATAGCACACTTGTACCAATTGAGTCCATCACCCCCTTAAATAAAGGGGATGGAATAACATCACATGAAGAACCAGAAGGTTTCATATGTTCAAAAATGTCTTTAAGCTGTGACAGAGACACAGGAACAAAACTTGTTAATGTTGTCAAAGGAGCAGCAAAAGTAGCAGGATTACTAGTGGATCAAAAGCTGAAATATCAAAAAAATTATAATAATCACAAGTGTCCACAGAATAAGAAATTGAAGGAAAGATAACAGGTTGAAGTACTGCATTAATAGTAGATACGAGTATTTTTGAATTATGACAATTTTTTTTAAATAATTTGATCTAGCTAATTTAAATGCTTTTAGAAACTTCTTTAAACACTCTCAAATATTCAAACGAAACTTGTAATTTATCTTTGAGCCATTTACGCTCAGCTTTCCTACACTCTTATCTAAGGGTCCTAATACTGCTGTTCAACCAGATGTAGCAGCATGGCCATAGGCAAACAGAAACTATAACACTAGACAAAGGACTACGCCACCTTAAGACTTGCACCCAGGGAAATATTACGCACTCACAGGTTCTAATCAAGGCAATGCAGGTTCGGTTCCACAAAATAGAGCGAGAGACATGGGTACCAAAACACAAAGCTTTATTAATCCAAATAATAAATTAATAAAAATGGGGAAATCACATGAGCACTGACACACTTAATGTTTGTTTACTTGTTGCTGATCACACAAAAAGAGCAAAGATTTACAGGGCTGTGGGCAGCTGAAATCAACTCCTAAAGAGTAAAAAAAAATGCAATTATCACACACTAACGGTGCACCCATTCACATACACACACACTCGATACCCAGTGAGATTTTGGTTGGTGATCGACACGCCACAACACTGCACACGGTGACAAGATAGCACCACCACTGCACACATGTGGAAATCTGCCTCCCTGCCCTTTTTGGGGTTTGACCCAAAGCACCTATAATAAACAAACCAGATCAAAAACAAAAAGGAAGACAATTTACAATTCCAAACAAAACATTCACAAAAGAATAAAGGAACACTCCGACTTTTTGGGACTTTAGCTTATTCACAGTATCCCCCAGAGTTAGATAAGTCCATACATACCTTTTTAATTTCTGTGCGCTCTGTAAGTGTTATCTGACGCACCCACCACTAGCCTAGCTTAGTACAAAGACTGGATGTAAATGGATACTGTTAGCATAGTAATCCCAATAAGTGCCAAAATAATACAAACATTTTCCTATTTACATGTTGCGATCTGTATAGTCGCAGCATGTACAAATAACAAGGCTATATGAAACAGAGCCCATTTTTAATCGTATAAATACTGGGAACTATATTCTCACTTGGCGTAGGAGCACAGCTAATGTTATTTGGGCGGAGTGGCTACTTGGGCGGAGTGGCTACTTGGGCGGAGTGACTTGGCTCTCTTCAATCAGTTTCATCTGTCATGTTAAGTCCTCCGGAGATGCCAGGAGGCGTTCCTGGGGTGGGGGGGTACTGTCACAGTGCAGGGTGTCTTCTCGGCTTCCCCTGCAGTCTGTGTTGTCCTGTCATGTTCGGTAGCTTGTGGTCTAGGCAATCAGTGCTGATCGAGATCCGGCAGCGCGAGTGGTCTGCAGTGTGCCGGCCAGCTCTGGGATCTCTGTTCACCTGTGCAACTTAATTATTATGTTATTTTGTGTTTTGTGGCGAGAATAAAATATTCTCCTTTCAATACTTTGCATCTGAGCCCTCTGTCTATCCCGTATCCTGACAGTGCGGACCTCATCAAGAGATCTAAGCACCACCGACGGAAATGGTCGAGTGCACATGGAAAAACATATTATTTTAACCAATTATAAATAGACTTAAAATTAAAATTAATAGTGCATTTGAGGTGGTTTCTACAAACCCCATTCCAAAAAAGTTGGGACACTGTACAAATTGTGAGTTAAAAAAGTAATAGAATAATTTAATAAACTCATTTAATAAATCTCATAAACTTATATTTGATTCACAATAGAATATAGATAACATATCAAATGTTGAAAGTGAGACATTTAGAAATTTCATGCCAAATATTGGCTCATTTTGGATTTCATGAGAGCTACACATTCCAAAAAAGTTGGGACAGGTAGCAATAAGAAGCCGGAAAAGTTAAATGTACATATAAGGAACAGCTGGAGGACCAATTTGCAACTTATTAAGTCAACTGTCAACATGATTGGGTATAGAAAGAGTCTCTCAGAGTGGCAGTGTCTCTCAGAAGTCAAGATGGGCAGAAGATCACCAATTCACCCAATGCTGCGTGAAAAATAGTGGAGCAATATCAGAAAGGAGTTTCTTAGAGAAAAATTGTGAAGAGTTTGAAGTTATCATCATCTACAGTGCATATCATCATCCAAAAATTCAGAGAATCTGGAACAATCTCTGTGCGTAAGGGTCAAGGCCAGAAAACCATACTGGATGCCTGTGATCTTCGGGTACTTAGACGGCACTGCGTCACTTATAGGAATGCTACTGTAATGGAAATCACAACATGGGCTCAGGAATACTTCCATTGTCAGTGAACACAATCCACTGTGCCATTGGCCGTTGACAGCTAAAACTCTATTGATAAAAAATAAGCCATATCTAAACATGATCCAGAAATGCAGACGTTTACTCTGGGCCAAGGCTCATTTAAAATGGACTGTGGCAAAGTGGAAAACTGTTCTGTGGTCAGACGAATCAAAATTTGAAGTTCTTTTTGGAAAACTGGGACGCCATGTCATCTGGACTAAAGAGGACAAGGACAACCCATGTTGTTATCAGCGCTCAGTTCAGACGCCTGCATCTCTGATGGTATGGGGTTTCATGAGTGCGTGTGGCATGGGCAGCTTACACATCTGGAAAGGCACCATCAATGCTGAAAGGTATATCCAAGTTCTAGAACAACGTATGCTCCCATCCAGACATCGTCTCTTTCAGGGAAGACCTTGCAGTTTCCAACATGACAATGTCAGACCACATACTGCATCAATTACAACATCATGGCTGTGTAGAAGAAGGTTCCTGGTACTGAAATGGCCATCCTGCAGTCCAGATCTTTCACCCACAGAAAACATTTGGTGCATCATAAAGAGGAAGATGTGACAAAGAAGACCTAAGACAGTTGAGCAACTCGAAGCCTGTATTAGACAAGAATGGGACAACATTCCTATTCCTAAACTTGAGCAACTTGTCTCCTCAGTCCCCAGACTGTTATAAAAAGTGTGGATGCTACACAGTGGTAAACATGACCTTTTCCCAATTTTTTTTAGATGTGTTGATGGCATGAAATTTAAAATCAACTTATTTTTCCCTTAAAATTATAACCAAAAAATGTTTAAACTTTTGACATGTCATCTATGTTGTATTCTGAATAAGATATTGAAATTTGAAACTTCCACATCATGGTATTCTGTTTTTATTCACAATTTGTACAGTGTCCCAACTTTTTTGGAATCGGGTTTGTATGTCATTATTTTTCAAAATACACAAGCACAAATACAATGTATTATTTTTACATTAAATAAGCTGTCACAGAGTATGAAATGAATATCCTCTAAACCCACGTTAGCTCTGTTCCAGTAGGAATGCCTTCACCTAGATACAATTAATATTGATATTTTCACAATATTTATGCTTGCAGAACAGATGGAAAAAGATCCGTCAATGTGCATTTGGTTATTCCAGTTTTCTGAGTAATTTTTTATCCTTCAGATATCAATATATTGATTTATTACCAGCGCTGGAAACAGTTATGATTCTTAATATTTTTTGGAACCTATGACAGTTCGTCTAGGATTCTTTTATAAAAAGAAAGATAAAAAGAACATAATTGAACATCTTAATAGACACTGAAGACAATATATATATATATATATATATATATATATATATATATATTAAAAAATAATAATATATATATACATACAGTCTTGTTCAAAATAATAGCAGTACAATGTGACTAACCAGAATAATCAAGGTTTTTACTATATTTTTTATTGCTACGTGGCAAACAAGTTACCAGTAGGTTCAGTAGATTGTCAGAAAACAAACAAGACCCAGCATTCATGATATGCACGCTCTTAAGGCTGTGCAATTGGGCAATTAGTTGAAAGGGGTGTGTTCAAAAAAATAGCAGTGTCTACCTTTGACTGTACAAACTCAAAACTATTTTGTACAAACATTTTTTTTTCTGGGATTTAGCAATCCTGTGAATCACTAAACTAATATTTAGTTGTATGACCACAGTTTTTTAAAACTGCTTGACATCTGTGTGGCATGGAGTCAACCAACTTGTGGCACCTCTCAGCTGTTATTCCACTCCATGATTCTTTAACAACATTCCACAATTCATTCACATTTCTTGGTTTTGCTTCAGAAACAGCATTTTTGATATCACCCCACAAGTTCTCAATTGGATTAAGGTCTGGAGATTGGGCTGGCCACTCCATAACATTAATTTTGTTGGTTTGGAACCAAGACTTTGCCCGTTTACTAGTGTGTTTTGGGTCATTGTCTTGTTGAAACAACCATTTCAAGGGCATGTCCTCTTCAGCATAGGGCAACATGACCTCTTCAAGTATTTTAACATATGCAAACTGATCCATGATCCCTGGTATGCGATAAATAGGCCCAACACCATAGTAGGAGAAAAATGCCCATATCATGATGCTTGCACCTCCATGCTTCACTGTCTTCACTGTGTACTGTGGCTTGAATTCAGAGTTTGGGGGTCGTCTCACAAACTGCCTGTGGCCCTTGGACCCAAAAAGAACAATTTTACTCTCATCAGTCCACAAAATGTTCCTCCATTTCTCTTTAGGCCAGTTGATGTGTTCTTTGGCAAATTGTAACCTCTTCTGCACATGCCTTTTTTTTAACAGAGGGACTTGCGGGGGATTCTTGAAAATAGATTAGCTTCACACAGACGTCTTCTAACTGTCACAGTACTTACAGGTAACTCCAGACTGTCTTTGATCATCCTGGAGGTGATCATTGGCTGAGCCTTTGCCATTCTGGTTATTCTTCTATCCATTTTGATGGTTGTCTTCCGTTTTCTTCCACGTCTCTCTGGTTTTGCTCTCCATTTTAAGGCATTGGAGATCATTTTAGCTGAACAGCCTATCATTTTTTGCACCTCTTTATAGGTTTTCCCCTCTCTAATCAACTTTTTAATCAAAGTACGCTGTTCTTCTGAACAATGTCTTGAACGACCCATTTTCCTCAGCTTTCAAATGCATGTTCAACAAGTGTTGGCTTCATCCTTAAATAGGGGCCACCTGATTCACACCTGTTTCTTCACAAAATTGATGACCTCAGTGATTGAATGCCACACTGCTATTTTTTTGAACACACCCCTTTCAACTAATTCAACTAATTGCCCAATTGCACAGCCTTAAGAGCGTGCATATCATGAATGCTGGGTCTCATTTGTTTTCTGAGAATCTACTGAACCTACTGGTAACTTGTTTGCCACGTAGCAATAAAAAAATATACGAAAAA